>NW_027284666.1:0-25767 GCF_046629955.1 Centroberyx affinis | reverse complement strand
CTACCCAAGCCTGCAGTGCTTTCTCTCACATATAACCTCTTGGATAGTCACATGCATTTCAATGCCGTTACCACTAATGCTTCGCCGTGCTTTGGTCTACTAAACCCCGGCCTGCATCCCACTATTCTGCCTTTTCCATTGAAATACTTTTGTCCTCTGCAGGCTGCCCAAGTATTAATAGGCCTGCACCATTTTAATCAACACACACTTAAACCCAAATAGACACCTATCACCAACAATTGTGTCTGTGTTTTCTTCCAGGTATTGAGATTTCTAAGTCTCATGGAGCTAAATACAGACTGGGGCCAGAGCTGGAGATATGGTACAGTCTTGATACTAAGTTACACATTGATATGAGGTCAACCTGACAGCTGTGCACTACACCCAATCTATTCCAAGGAGGTTCTATATACTATACATGCATGGGTTGATATCTCATCACTTCATCCTGGTTCTTCTCCCTCATATACTCCATTATATTTCTCTTTCTCTCTCCCCCTCTCTCTCTCTCTCTCAGCGGCTATGGCTGTGCAGACCACTTCTATGAGTCGGACACGTTGCTCCACAGCTTCCAGGTCCTGAAGAAACTTCTGGAATCTCCCGTCACCCAGGACATCATCTGTGACGTGGGGATGTCAGTGACTCCTTTAAACTCAACAGATCAGCCAAATATCACCAGTGTCCAATCTAGCAGTCTTATCTTTTATAGCTGCACTAGGCAACTTGGCGCTTTGGCGGCCCCGAGTGGCAGTGGAAGATAACTTTGACATTTTTTTTCAAGTTTGAAGGACTTCATTACCCAGAAATCATGTAACGTGACATCAGTAAACTGTGCCTTAAACTGCAGACTTTAAATATTTTCAGTTCAGCCATTGTTGGTGAGTCCAGCTTTTGGGAGACCCCTTGTATTTCACTTTTACATTTCGATTCATCACTTCCTGTGTGGAGATGATTTCCATCCAGGAACCATAGCAACACCCCCAAATAGTAGGAATCTACAGTGTCTCAGTTAGTGTGGATGGGACACTCTTCTCTATTGCAGCCCCACTTTGTGATTTAGGCTGACAAGACGGGAGTTGAATACAAGATTTACATACAAATCTTGCAGCTTTAAACTTCGATCACTGAGAGTCAGACTGTGATTACTGACCAAATTCTGTCTAACTTAATTTCTCAACAAAATGTTTCTATTTCTGTCTCCCGCAGGCCCATCATGCATCACAATGTGCGCTACAACTGTCGAGTCCTTTTCCTCAACAGGTATGTCAGCACACCAGTCTGAACTCCCATCATAACTGACACCCGGAGTAGCTGTATGGTCTGTCATTCTACAAACATGACCACTCAGTTTACATTGTATTACATTATATTACATTATATATTTCTGAATTAAATCCATAGGATACGTCATAGTAAGAATTGTGAGAATGATGAGTTCTACATTTGTCTATTTATATACATTGATCTCACTGGATGTGAACAATGGATGTTATTATCTGATTCAGTATGGGTGAAATTCATCTGTACTGAAGCAGTGCACCCAGCTCATTCATTATCCTGTTCTGCTTCCATCCCAAAGGAAGATATTGCTGATCAGGCCTAAAATGATGATGGCCAACAATGGGATCTATAGAGAGCTGCGCTGGTTCTCACCTTGGAACCAGTTAAGGTTGGTACAACAAATTTATCAATGCGCTGATATTATCAGCCCTTCATACATATTGTATAACTCTATCAGGATGTATTCTATTGGTGATCTTGCGTTTAAGTTTCCATTTACACTAGACCTTGAAATATTGATTTTTTTTTTTTTTTTCCTCAGCAGAGCTCAGTGTGCTGTAGGTTCTTGCCCCCTGCATGTCCCAGCTTTGCAGGATGTTTTCTAAGAAGATTCCTATATCCCACATGATCACCTGTTATCGGATATTACTAATTTTCCTCCCCAGTTACTGATACATCTAGATCAGACCGCAAAATCTTGCATCAGTCAGATCCTGTGACCAAGACTATAGACTCTTAAGAGAATAAGTCTGATGTAAACACGTTCTGTTGATGCCATTTTATTTGTTTCTTCAGTAGTAGTAATGATTTTATTTTGCATTTCTGTTTCGTCTAGGCGAGTCGAAGATTATTTCCTGCCCCGCATGATCCAGGAGGTGACAGGACAGGTAAAGACCCATCGTCACCTGGGTTTAGCTGGCTCTTTGATCCATTACAAGGAGACCCAGACAGTTTATTTTCCACAGAAAATTTGCGTCTGTTACCCCCCCCCGTGTTTATGTGTGCTTCAGGATACTGTCCCGTTCGGTGACTGTGTGTTATCTACCAAGGATACCTGCATTGGCAGTGAGATCTGTGCTGAGCTCTGGAACCCCAGAAGGTAGAGCAATACAAGATAGTATAAGGATAGATTCATAAGCATAAGGATAGATCAAAAAATGAGAAGAGTCACAGAGTCTGGTCCCTATCATGTTCTTCCCCCTTATTTCTGTCTACAAGGAGTGAAGCCCTCTTAGTCGAACCCTGAACATGAGGACAGTGGCTTGTGTCACTGTGTGTATGCTTTAGCTGCTGCTGTCTGAGAGTTGTGTTTTCTGTGTTCCCCAGCCCTCATATTGACATGGGTCTGGATGGGGTTGAAATCTTCACAAACTCCTCAGCCAGCCACCACGAGCTGCGCAAGGCTGGCCAGAGAGTCGACCTGATCAAGTCAGCCACTACCAAGGTACTACATACACTACACACACACACACACACACACACACACACACACACACACCCTGTACATGTGGTTGAAACTAATCATTCAGATGCCCCAAACCAGAGACCACCAGAGGGCAGTGTTCTACCATTAGTGTAGCTCACATATAGACCATCTCACAGTGGCATACTTGATTTTCTTTGACTACTAAGTTGAAAGATACTATATATCGTCAATGGTGTGCTTGTTCAAAATTGTTTTGTTTAAAAAAAGAACTACATTCTCTACATTGTTGGTGTTTTTGCAGAGCGGGGGTATCTACCTGTATGCCAACCAGAGGGGCTGTGATGGGGACCGTCTCTATTTCGACGGCTGTGCCATGGTGGCCATCAACGGGGACGTGGTGGCACAGGGGGCACAGTTCTCCCTGGATGATGTGGTACGGACATGGGAGGAAACACACCTGGCTCAACTAGTGTTTGCAAACAATTCACAGCATTTGGTTTAAGCTGCTTTGTCTAAATGGAGCAATCGTGCGTTTGTTCAATCACAGGAAGAAATGTGTGTAGTTCAAAACCAGAATGATCTTTCCTCAGTGGCAGCTGACATGGACAGATGTGAATTGATGTAAATGTAGGTGTGGACTAACAGTAATGGGTGTTGTGTTCATTGGAGGCAGGTGAATTGCCCAAAAAAAAACTAGTGAACATTATTTTTTTCCCGTAGACAAATCATTATTTTTGGAGTATACAGAAAAATTACATTTACATAGTATTTACATATTGGTATATGCACAGAGGAATCAAAAAAGAAGGTTCTGGATTGTGCTGTGCTATATCTAGGTTTTATCCGTCAGTTTGTAAGGAAATGTGTCTGTGTTGGTTTGTTTGCTTGTCTGTCTGCATGTGTATGGGGGTAGAGGTTACAGGTCGGCTCATACAGCAAGACAGCAGGTTGTATAATGCTGTCAGAAAACGAGTCCAAAGGCAAAGATTATGCAAGCACAAGAGAGCTAGATGTCTGATCTCTGTGTGTGTGTGTGTTAATGTGTGTGTGTGTGTGTTGCAGGAGGTTGTTGCAGCCACCCTTGACCTTGAGGATGTGCGTAGCTACAGAGGAGAGATCTGCCAGCCCCACATGGTGAGACAACACCACTTTCAACCTAAATGTCGGGGTCACCCTGCACAAATGTTCAAAAAATGATTGTCCATGCTTGTTGACTCGGTAAATTTGGTTCCGTCATGATCAATGGTCGCCGCAATCTTGTAGTCTGCAAGAGTGTAAAGCAAGAAACTGCAGCCACTTTCAACCTGGATCCTGCTTTCCCATCATTTTCCATCATACCAAGCGATTCTGACCAAAATCTTGAGTGTTCAATGGCCTCTGTTTTCAGTTTGTTTGGTTTGTGAGTCCTTAAGTCTGCGACTGGCTCCTCATGTTAAGCTGTTATTGTTGCATGCTGGCAATGTACAGTATGTGAGGTCAGCTGTATTTACAGTCGAGTGTGGTACCGGATCCAGTGACCCTGACTGAAAATAGCACGGCTGACATTTGGTTGTCACATGTCACAGCTCGGCTAATGAGGCTGTAACAGAGGTTGGTTCAGGATCATACTCTCGTGATGAGGTGGCCCTTCCTTCTAAGAACACCATGACCTTCTCTGTGTCTTGTCTACCACATATGTTGAGTTGGAAAACTTTCCCTTTTGTCTTCTCAAATTGCCTCTCTCTTAGGGTGCGATCAACTTCTGCTTTCTTTCAGTAGAAAAGCTTACTCTGTTGCATTTTTGTATTTGGTTTGTTTAGGTTTGTACTGTCCAATTTCAAGCCAACCAGGTCTGATAAACAAAAGTCACATGACTCACAAGTAGCTTGTTCATTGGACAGAGATTTGGTAACCTGTCATCCTGCCAGGTTAGAGATTTTGGCAGCCGGGGGAGTCAAAACAAACTTGATTCCAGTCCCTGTAACTTGAGCTAAGCATGATGGACTTGTCTGTGTTGTTCTTCTCTGGTGTTCATGCCAGTTAAGAACACATGACGAAATAGCTGAATATGAGCATCAGTCCAGACTTCATTTTGTTCTGCTAAGCTTTCCAAGCATGAGGAACTGCTGGTTATCAAAGGTCATCATCTGTTTCCTTATACCCATAAACCCTTGTGTTTTGGAGTCATCTCCTTTTGTTGGTTTAGATTACATACTCAATCTTAAGAGACATTTTCAGGAGTCTCAACTCTCACTCTCTTCTAGGAATATGAGCCTAAACCGTGCCACAGGGTCAAAGTTGACTTCTGTTTGTCCAGTGATGATGACATCTACCTCCCTACCCACCAACCAATCACGTGGCAGTTTCACACTCCAGAGGAAGAGATCAGGTACAAAATTGACCTGCTTTGCTGATGTGTGGGTTTTTTTTTCTGAGCCCTCATAGGTGTGTGTATAGATGAAATGTTGTCCATATAGCCCAGCCCTATTGCGTAGGTTAAATTTTGGCTTCAGAGTAGCACACACACCCGCCTGCTCTATGGAAATGACTCAGCAGCATCAAAGCTGCCCAACCCTAAAAGAACTGGAGAAGACTTAAACTGTTGTTGTGGTTCTTCACCATGGATTCAAATAAAAACAGACAAAGGTAATGAAGGCTCATGGTAGTCGAGTAGTGAGTCTGATCAAACCTTAAGCGTCGTTATGTGAGACTCATTTCCCTTCTTCGCTATGCATCGGATGCATTAGAGACGAGTGGAATCATCTCACTTAATTGGGAGGTTTTTCACTTGCTTTTAGGAAAATTATATTTTAAGTCGTTACAGTTGCCCAAATGTAAACTTGTCCCCATCATGGATTCAGAGAGTAATTAAGAGTAATTATTGTGAACACAACACCAAGTGCCCAATGTTTACATTTTTTGCTTCTCACACTTTTTACTGACTTGAAACAAGTTAAAAGTGAAGAGAAAGGACTCTGCTGACTGCCTCTTGAGAACAGTGTGTGTGTGTGTGTGTGTGTGTGTGTGTGTGTGTGTGTGTGTGTGTGTGTGTGTGTATCAAGGCTCATCTCTGTTCCTCTGCTGACTCAGCTGAGCATTGTTCCCAGTTGAATTATTCAGTGATTTTGGTGGCTAATGGCCACATTTCAAGAGCAAAATGTTATTTTCAAAAATTCCCCCCCCAAAAAAAAAAACTCACATGAAAAAGTCACATTGGCACTGACACATCCCATCGGCAATGTCTCGATGACATCGTACATCGGCACAACCCTTCCTTTTACTATTGCTGTTGCCTCTGTTGTAGTTTACCAATGCTTTCTTCAGTCTAGGGCCGGCCTGCTGGCTGTGGGACTACCTGAGGAGGAGTAGACAGGTGAGGAGGAGGAGGAGGAGGAACAAATTCAGTATCAACAAACTTGGTTGTCACACAGTTGTCATGGGTATTGATCAACAACCCTATCAACCCTGCAGATACAATGTATTCTAGTCATTTTGTGCAATAGGGCAGTAAAAATCTCTTTTGAAATCAGTATGTAGTTCTATTATAAACTTATGACTGTGGTGTGTATAGTGTATGTATTCAGTGGTTCTGTTGTCTGTCCTAGGCTGGTTTTCTGTTGCCCCTGAGTGGAGGGGTGGACAGCTCCTCCACCGCCTGTATTGTCCACTCTATGTGTGTGCTGGTCTGCCAGGCCGTGCAGGATGGCAGTGAGTACGAGATGTGGCATGACTTATGCTACGATAATTAAAGATCATGAAATGAATGATTAGACGAATCTAATATCTGTGGCAGGCCCTGTTTCCAAATGTGTGAGCCAACTCTCCGATCTGTTTCCATCTTTGTAAACTAACCCTGACAGTGTTAGTGCCATGCTTTGACACCCATTCAGCTGCAGAACCTGATCCAGATCCTATGCTTTACAAATAATCTATGTCTATGTTTCTGCTTCTGTCTCTCACCCACTGCCTATTCCTTTCCTCCCTCTCTTCCTCCCCTCCCGTCTTCCCTCCGTCCCTCAGACAGCCAGGTGTTGGAGGACGTGCGCAGGGCGGTCGGGGACGAGTCCTACCGTCCTCAGCACCCGAGGGAGCTGTGCGGCCGCATCTTCACCACCTGCTACATGGCCAGTGAAAACTCCTCAGAGGGCACGAGCAACCGGGCCAAGGACCTGGCCAATCAGATCGGCAGGTTAGGATGATTGATTCGATATTTCTTTTCTTTTTAGGTGACCAACATCATAGAATATAACGTAGTACACAAAATGCCTGAAGAGGATTTTTGGGAACGGAGTGTCGAATGCAATATGTAACAAATTAGAAAATATGAGAATATGAAGAAAAAAGGTTTTCATGCTGTCTTCCTTTTTCGTTTATCTCTTGTTTTACAGCACGCACATGAATATCAACATAGACATGGCGGTGAAAGGCATGCTGGGTATCTTCTCCATGGTTACGGGGAAGTGGCCTCAGTTTCGCGCCAACGGAGGAAGCGTCAGAGAAAACCTGGCTCTGCAGAATGTACAGGTGGGTTAGACACACACACACACACACACACACACACACACACTCGCGCTCTCTCTCTGTGTCTCGCTCACTCTTGCTTTATTCCCAAGACAGGAAAGAAACCAATGTTGCCTAAGCAATCTAGTATCAAATATCGTAATTAAATAAAAACCAACAAATAACTCTCTCTGTCTTCCTTTCTCTCTTTCTTTCTCACTTATCTTTTTTTGTCTCTGTTCTTTCTCCCTTTCACCGTTTCTCACTTCATCTTCGGCAGTTCACAAACATGTTCACAGTTTCACCGCAACTTTCACACTGATGTTTTAGTAACAGTCCTGTGTGTGTGCATACTGTAGGTCTGTGTGGCAAAAGGCTGTTGTAGCAGTTTTTATCAGTGCCACCGACAGGCTTTTTAATGCTCCCTCTCGTGTGTGTGTGTGTGTGTGTGTGTGTGTGGTGTGTGTTTCCAGGCTCGTATCAGGATGGTCCTGGCCTACCTGTTTGCCCAGCTCAGTCTGTGGGCCCGGGGCAAGCCAGGCGGCCTGCTGGTGCTGGGCTCAGCCAACGTAGATGAGAGGTAGTGAAGGCAAGGGAACTAAATCTTGTAGATTAGATTTGATTACTTTGGATCAAACTGGTCACAAAATGACACTCCCAATAAATACAGCCTTACCTTCATACCACTATGACACTCTTTCTTTCTTTAAATCTCTTATCCCTCTGTCCTGCTAAGTCTGACAGGTTACTTTACCAAGTATGACTGCTCCAGCGCTGACATCAACCCAATAGGAGGAATCAGCAAGACGGACCTCAAGAGCTTCCTGCTGTACTGTGTTGAGCAGTTCCAGCTCACCGCTCTGACAGGGTAATGTCAGCCGACTGATACTGCAGCTTCAAGAAATACAGCATTGATCATGTTGGCCGTTAATTGATGAGAACATAGACACCAAAATCATCCATGTGTGTCTGATAGATCAGTGGCTCTAGTACTCCATGCTAACACTTTAGCATACACTATGTTGAGTGATAGTAGGCTCCATGCTACCAACGATCCGCCGGGGACACATGAATGATTTTGGTGTCTGTGTTTTCATTTCTTAGTGTAACGCATCACAGAGAAGATTAGCAGCTTCTACCAGCCTCTATACTGCATTTTACATCGTGTGCCATGGGGTTGAATTTGGAGGGAAATCTGCTGGATTGCTTTATGGGACAAAACAGAAAGAGCGTGCTGTTCTTGCAGTGTAAATAGCTAAAGCTTTCAGAGTTTCTGGCAATGGCAGATGGTGGAAGGAGTGAAAGGCAGATGGAAAAATCACTTCCAACATGTTGATCCTCTTCAGTAAAGCCAAACAGAAAAGCTTTGACTGAAGAAGTGACAAGTTGCAGCATCCTCTTTGCAACAGGAAGTAATGGGGTTTATGGGAAATGTGGTCTAACAATACCTCTAATGATACCACTGACATCAGATAGAGGCTACCACCATGGCCTTGATATAACTAGCTATAACAAGGTTTCACAATTAATTTGACAATGATATATTGATGTTTAAAAATGCCTAACCTTAGCACTTTTTAAATATTTGGGTAAATTGTATATATTTTTTACTTGACATTTCCTCCAGTAGCCATAATTAAATTAAAACTTTTTCATATCATACGAACCTTAACAATGTTTGACATGAGGGGTTTTGGTTTCCTCTGCAGCATCCTGGCTGCTCCGCCCACAGCTGAACTGGAGCCGCTGACAGACGGACAGGTGTCGCAGACTGATGAGGTAGTTAAGGCGTCCATCATTAATGACAAACATGGAAACAATGCTGTTGCACTTTTAACTTAACACAGTTACAATTTGTGCTGCTGACTCCATTAACGCCTACAGCTCAATAAGGCTGACTCAGGAAAGTTCAGAATCATGAACACTGAACCTGACAAAAGCAAAAAAAAGTAAAAACATGTTATAAGTTGACTGTGAAATGCAAGTTTATGAGAATTAATTTTCAGCTGCAAGATGCAAATGCAATTATAAAAGAATAGAGTTTGCTCAGACAGGTCGGTCCAAAGGTGTCCTGATCGCATTAATAGACCAATAGTAACTATAACGCTCCTTTAGGACATTCTAGTCTCTAATAAGGCCAGTTTTCATTAAAATAACAGTTGTTGTTGTTTTTTTTTTGTTTTTGGTTACCCATTATATTTTTGTCTGGCCAGGGAAAGTCTACTGACAGCTAATCAGCTAGTCTCGTTTTGTCCTAGGAAGCCATTGTCATTGTGACAAAAGTTTATCTTTACCAAGGTTGGAGCCATTTAGTTTGGCCGACTTAAAACGTTTGTCTTGTCACTTTGAACAGAAGCCTTTACAACCTGTCACTGTTTTAATGTCAGCATGAAAGAAGAGGTAAGAGAAGATGACAGCAGCAATGAATGATAGGTTACAGCATAGAAAAATAAGAATAGAGCAAACAGGGTGTATATGAAAACACACAGTCAACAGTTTCACACACACACACACACACACACACACACACACACAGAACATACAGTACATCCACATACATTTACGGGCTCTGATAGTAGTTGAAAAATACATTCTTGAGTATAGACACACACACAAACACACACCATTATGCTTGTGCCATACTGTTTCTGTCTCCTTGCTCCTTCTGTCTCTTGTGTGGACTGGAGCTGGTCCAGTCCGATGTGTCCTTGCTGTTTACACATGACACCTCTTCCCAGGCCTATGGGATAATCGCTTCTGCCTGGGCGTCGTCTGCCCATTAAAACTGCTGGAATGTAATCTGACCTCACCTTACCTGTCTACTATCACTGACTGCATTTACCTGCACAGAGAATTCCCTTTTTAACCCAGGTACTCTAGTAACCTGGTCGACGCCATACTCTGTCTCCACCACCCTCTCGTCTTTCCTCGTACTCTTCCTGTGTCTCCGTCTTCTTCTTTGAATCCATCCACTTCCTTTCTTTCTCCTTCCCTTTCCCTGACCCCCCCCCCCCACACACACACACACACATACACCCCCACCCATAACCTCCACCCCTCCCTCGTCAGGCGGACATGGGGATGACCTACTCGGAGTTGTCAGTGATCGGACGCCTGAGGAAGATCTCCAAGTGCGGCCCCTACAGTATGTTCTGCAAACTCATCCACTTGTGGAAGGAGGCGCTCCCTCCCACTGAGGTCAGTCAACTCCTCTATCAGACTGTAACACACCTTTGTGGTTCTAGTCCTGTGGAGCTCAATGGGTAGAGCAAGGCACTTGGCTTTGGGAGACAGTTGAGAATGAAGGGATTGCCCTAGAGTGTAGTGTAGTAACATAGAAATTCTTATTTTTTAAACAAACTCAGCCTCTGAAGATGCATAACCAACATTTTAGCAATGTCATCTCATAATCTGATCTTTATGATCCTATTGCGAACGTCACATTTAAAGTCACAATGAAATGGCATTTTGAGCATCTTGCTTCTGTAATTTGATGTATTTCCTGTTGAAACAGGATGATGGGGCGGGGCATAACGCGAGGAGGGAGCACTCAAAAGTGTAAACCAATGGGATATGAGTTAGGGAGAGAAAGGTAGTTTTCTTTGATGGGAGGGGTTGGTTGGAATTTTTATGTACACCACTAAAAATACACTATTTTCCAGGCAGTAAAAGTAATGGGATTTTGATGTAAAAAAATACAACAAAATAACAATATTGTACATTTTTTGGTGTTTATCGTTATGACAGAACTGTGAAACAGTAATTTTTTATTTCATCATTGCAACAACTATTGCGTCCTGTTCTTTCAGGTGGCGCTGAAGGTGAAGCACTTCTTCAGGATGTACTCGGTGAACCGCCACAAGATGACCACGGTGACGCCGTCCTACCACGCCGAGAGCTACAGCCCCGACGACAACCGCTTCGACCTCCGACCTTTCCTCTACAACACCCGCTGGACCTGGCAGTTCAGGTGCATCGACAACCAGGTAACTGTCCGTGTAAAGGCTGAGGGCACAGACTTTGTTTCAAGGTGTTCCCTGTTTAGAAAGGTAGAAAGAAAAAGACAATAATATAAAGGTATAAAATATGCAAGGGCATTAGCAACGATACAAACATGAACCGCTAAGTAAGACTTTTATTGTAGGTTGTAATAGACATTTGTAGGAAGTTATGTCTATTTTCAGCTTCATTATGGACATTTGACTCTTTTTTTTTTTTCTCTTTCCAAGGTGTCTCAGATGTCAGGAAATGCCCAACATCAATAAGATCCTGAGGTCTTCAATGTCCAGCCACGTCCCTGAAAATCCATCAGAACTGTAACCGGTCACAAAGATCAAAGACTCATAAATACTTCTCTGGGATTATTTAACTTTGCCTTGCATAATGGAACCAAATGACTTGTCCTGAACGGGTATGCACAAAAAAAGAAGTACTCCTCAAGGGGACTTTGGTTAGGGTAGTGGTTCCATATGGAACTGGAATGACTCAAGGAACCCTCTGATTTGTTAAAATATAAGAAACTGGCAAATCAGAATAAAGAACCCAGTTGTTGGAGAGTCCTTGGGACATTCCATGTATTCTTAAAGGGTTCTTCAGGTCCCATATAGAACCATTTGAACATGGTGCCATTGTAAACCTTTTTAAAAGGGTTCTTTGTAACTCCAAAAAGGGTTCTGCTTTGGTACAAGCCTGAAGAACCATTTTCTGCTGCTGTATAGAACCCTTTCTGTTGAGAGTGACATGCTGTCCATTTGTCTCTACATGCAAGCTGAGTCTAAATGTTATAATAAATCTCATAATATAGAAATCAAAACATGTCAGTAATGTTTTAAATGTTCTTGTGGATCACAGTGTCAGTTCACACTCAGGCCTTCTGTGTAGCATTATCATTATGTATCGTTATGACATCAAGAATCCATCAAAAATCTGGCCAAGGTGAATACTGATGTTCTGTCTGATCTCCATTAAACCGCTTTTATATTTCAGCCTATTCCATGGAATTGTTATTTTATTTGGTATGCCTCTGATCTTGGCACCTAGTGTATGTGAAATAATGCTGTGTCTTGCTCATTAACATAAGGGAATCAATACTTACATTTGTTGCAATACGTTATTGCCATGTTAGGAGTGGAGATTGTTGCTATTATTCTGAAGCTTGCATTTGATCCATACAAACGGGGGTTCTTTGTCCCATGTGCTTTTTCACAACTTGGCTTGAACTAACGACTAACTATCTAACTTAACTTTTTTTTCAGTAAACTTTTTTGGAAGCCCCATCTGCCTTGATGCCTAAGATGTGACTGTATTCACTGCTGGAGGTTTTCCAACACTGTAGCCAATTGTTAGCTAAAAAGTGGGAATTGTCATTACCATTAAGTGTGGTAAAGACAAATTGTGGTTGTAACGACAAATAGCATTAGTTGAAAGCATTTATTTAAAAAAAAGTTGGCTAATAAATGTATTAGCCTACATTACACAAGTTTATTCTGTACAATAATTTTCAGATTCTTACTTTATCTGAAAATGTATGTCATTTTCATTACAAAACTTCAGGAGATTTCTTTTGATGTAGCATCCTAAACGCAAGAACAAAGGTACAAACAAACAAATGTAAGATCCTGAAAAACCAGCAACACCTTCAACAAGAGAAGTGAAGCGGGGCTACACAGGCTACAATGCAAATTTGCACACCTCGACACTTCATATGGCATGTTAATAATAAAAAATAATAATATTACGCTCATTTTTGCACATCATGTACTGTATATATGTTGCATCCTATATATTGCATACTTTTCTTGCATATTTTCCATAATTTATATGTTTTTCATTCATTTTTCTCTGAGTAGGCCTATTTTCATCTGCTATTATTTTGCACACTGACTGCACACATGCTGTAATTCTTATATTTTCATTGACTACTTTTCATTCCTATATCTAGTAGGGCTATGTTGCCATATTGCCTTCCAGTTGCTGCATTCTTATTTATAGTCTATTTTCTTCATTGTATCCTATTACTAGGCTATTTGCTGCTGCAACGACCCAATTTCCCCACGGGGATCAATAAAGATTCCTTTAATCTTTCCTTAATTAATGTCATAAAGTTTTATGCCAGTCTAAAAAGGCAGTAAGGTTGATTCTGCAAATCAAAGACTTCCCCCTCCACTTCGGCCTTCTTCGTGTGTTGGTGGCAGCATGTGCTCTATAGGTGGAGTTGTTCTTTGAGTTAGGCGCCCATGGGTGTAAAGCCACTGTAAAGTGATACTTCAGGACTGGAGGGAGGGGAGGGAGGAGTAGAAGAGCGACGCTTCCTAAAAACACATTTCCTTCTGGGTTGTTATGCTGTGTGAAACTTCAGGGATTTGTCAGTGAGTATCCAAACTTTACATAAACCTTCGCTTTTCGCTTTCTATATAGTTTATGATCCTGTAATAACCGCACCTGGTTTCTCAGAGAATAGACGTCGCCTTCAAGGTTTACTGTAGGCTACTACTTTCTGTTTCGTAGCTGAGGAGCGGCAAGGCATAAACAAGCTCCGCTGGATTTCCTGGATGGAAACGGACAGTCTGCTGGCCGGTAGCGCGAACGGAGGGTCATCGGATTACGGCTCCAAGTCGGAGCCGGATCATGGAGGGGCCCCGGGGAGCCGACGCATGTCCTATTCAGTCGCCGGGGGCTCGTGCAGTATCGAAGGAGGTGAGTGGAGGTGGATGTTGAAGCTTTAGTACTAACTCTCAGCAGGTCGGTGGTTCCAAAACATGGGTCCGGGGACCTGAATGGGGTCCCCTAGTAAAAATCAGGAATAGTTTCATTTCATGGGAGTAATGCAAGAATGGCTGTTTTGATCATAGGTTTCACTGTCCCAACTCTTACCTCCCCACCTACTGTAGAAAAAGACCTAGGCCTATAGTAACCCTATAATATATTTTAGAATGATACTATACAAATATCACAGCAAACCTATGAGTTCTTATGGGAATATTATAGGAGGAAAAAATAACATAAAGTACAATAAGGACACTAACTCACTATTGAGCACCACTGCACCAAGTCCCTATAGGAATATTATAGGAATATTACAGTGTTCCCATAGAAAGTAAAAATATCAAGTAAGGTCACTATAAATTCACTATTGAGCAGCACAGACACACTATAAATCCCTACAGGAATGCAATTATTTCATAATTCATGTACTGATAATACTGATACAATAACAAACCCCCAGGTGCCAAAGCAAACTGACTTCCTTGTTTGACTTTCCCACACACAGAAGGATGTTAAATATTTCCAAATGCGTAAATGCATTTTATCTCAATCATTTTTGCCCAATAAGCCCAAAACTAATGGCCCAAGTTTATACACTGCACAGTAAAAGTAATGGATCAGCACTGCTTTGACCATTCTTCAATGTGATATCTTTTCCTTTGGGGTTTTAGTGGCACTGAACTCATAAAACTCCACTTCATGGCAGGTAATGATCATTTAGGGAACTTGTTTTATGACTAATTTTTATATTCTTTATATTCTTTATTCTATTTGTCCATCTAAATATACTGCAGCGTCTTGTATTTCTATGACGTGGAATGTATTTCAGCATTTTCCGACTTGTCTACCATGTACAGTATTGTATGTGATTTGTAATGATATACAGGAACCAAAACTCAAACAAACTAACTTTACCCACATTAAAATTTGCAGAATTTACCACCTTTATAGGCTGACATAAAATTTTATGACATAAATTCATAAAATGCATCATAGTAAGTAGTATCAAACTGATGTTTTATGAAAATATGTTCTTTTAAGGAAGCACAGATTCATGCTTTTCTGAGAATATGTGGTACTTTTATCTGTTCCTTCATGCCCATGAAATCACTGGACACAGATATAAGCAGGGGATATGATAGCACTTAGGCCTATTATTGTTTCTATGGGTATTTAATATCTCCATAAGCATGATAGCTGAAGGAATGAGTGGTGTTGAATTGAAAAGGCAGTGTGCAGGATTTCCTTGGTGAGATGTGTTAATTTTTTTTGGGGCGGGTGTAAGTGGGGTAAGTGTTTTATTGTTACCGCCACTGCAAGCAAGTGTGACAACTGCCGCTCTCAGTCCATTGTGGCGTGTGTTTGGTGTGTGTGCTTGGCGTGTGTTTCAGCATTGTGGCCTTTTCGACCGTTTAAAGTGTTGGCCTGTCAGTGGCACCCACCGCCACAATGACACATCCTGCTCTGACGCATAGAGTCAGCAGTGTGTGTGTGTGTGTGTGTGTGTGTGTGTGTGTGTGTGTGTGGCGGGAAACACAGGCCAGAGCTGAGTCACCATGTCTGCTCTGTTCTGTATGTAAGTGCTACATGGAAAAGTTATTCCAAATAGTCATCTGACAACTGTGGTGCAAACTGTGGTATGTGATAAAGAAATAGCCTCTCGTTTCTGATAGTGTCCATTCTATTCTATTCTATTCTATTCTATTCTATTCTATTCTATTCTGGTGAAGTGGAGCTTATTCTTCTGTCTTCATCTTTTAATTCCACCAACATCAGATTGTATCCCTCCCTCTCTCTCTCTCTCTCTTTCACTCTCTCTCTCTCTCTCTCTCTCTCTCTCTCTCTCTCTCTCTCTCTCTCTCTCTCTTATCCTCTTTTCTGTGCATGCAGTGTCCAAGCGTAGCCCATATGGCTACATTACTGTAATTTAGCTCTCTGCATATTTGCATCAGCCTGTTACTGTTCTTTAGCCATGTGAGGCAACATGTAGGTAGCTGCCAAAATAAAGAAAAACACCCTCCAATAATGAACTTTACAGGGTTGGGCCACCGTCAGCCATCGCAACCACTTCAACTATGCCTGGGCGTCCATTGTACCCAGTGTGTGAACCGTTACTGGAAGCATGGGACACTACTGGCCCACAAGAAATCCCATTATTTGGTGTATTATTTATAGTGTTGGAAAATACTGTTCCAGCCTCCAAAGCTATATTTGAATGAGTTGTTTTTTATCTTTTATCTTTGCACTTTTTTAAACTTCTCCTTTTCTTGTGACCCTTCATGATATTGGGTATCTTGCTTCTGTTACTGGCTTTTTTAACCGTACCTGTAAAGTGCTTTGGGGTACACTGTTTTATGAAACGTGCTATATAAAAGAAATTTCATTTGAAGCATTCTATAGGGATTGATTAATTAGCAGACATTGTATATGTGTGGTTTGAGGGTGGCAGGTTGGCTTAGTGGTTAGAGAGACTTAGAAAGACCAGGGTTCAAATCCCCACGTTGACAAGCACCCCCTTACTGAAGTGTCCTTGAGCAAGACACTGAATCCCTACCAGCTCCAGACTCTGATTCTGACCTCTGACCTCTGACCTCTCTGTGGAGGGAGGGGAGAAAAAAGCCTATTTCACTACCAGTATCAATAAAGTATCACATTATCTATATTGGTTTTATGCTTAAAACCATTCAGTGGCCACTAGTGTTATAGTGTATACATAATATACTATAATATTCCTACAATATCCCCATAGGGACTTCTATTTGTCCATGGTACTTAATAATGAGTTTATACTAGCCATATAGTATGGTATTTTTTATGTATATGTTTTTTTGCTTATTCCATTATGCATGATATTTAATATTTATTAAGCTTTCCTGTGATGTTAGTATAGTATTCTTTTAATATTTATTATAAAATGAGTATAGTTCTTTATTCATAAGAGTAGCTTTGCTTTCCCTTGGAGTTGAGTGGACTTAAACCATTCCAGGAAAATATGCCCCACAGCTTTACCCCAGCACTCTGTTAGACCCCTTACCTATTCAGGTGTTTTTCTTTATTTTGTCTGTTTTAGCTGTAGTTTAGAGGTTTAGGGTTAGAAACCTTACCCTAACCCTATCCAACCAGTTCTAGGGACAACATCATCTCTCAGAAATTATACATTCTGCAGCCTTGTTTAGCCAAGTCATGCTGAGCCAAGATACACATGGTGATTGAGGACTGCAAACATCCCAGTGCTGCAGCACCTCTGGGCTGTACATAGATCAGTGTTTTGTCTGACAGTATTTGTTGGTGATCCCGCTGTAGACGGTCATGCTTCTCAAACTGTTTTGCACAGATGACGAGGCCCTCTACATCCAGCAAGCTGTCGTATTCATCGAGGACGCCATACAGGTAAAGGCATGAACAGACACACACAGTATATAATGTTTTGACTGGGGTTAGTCCTGTGCATGTCGATGGGTCAAATATATGGTGCCGATCATATGTTCTAGTATGTGAAAACTGACTTGTACTCTGCTGTGTGCTGTGTCTTGTTGAACTTGTACAGTATCGGTCGATCAACCACCGGGTCGATGCCAGATCACTGCGTCTGTATCGATGGTACTACTCAAGGATATGCCAGTGGTAAGTTACAGTCATTCTGCTCATTGCAAATGTTTCTCTCTTTTAGCTTGCAGCCTCTCTGTGGTTCACAATTTCCAACAACTGCTCAGGCCAGGGGTGTCATTTATACAATTGTACTACGTTTAAAGGTGAAATAAGTCTGATTTTTACTGCCCCATAGCACAAAATGACCAAAATATATCTGTTTTACTTGGCCAGCTGCTGAGTAAACTCCCCACCCGTTGGAATTTCAAGACATGCACATGTATAACCTCACGCCCCTTCCCTGGGGGTTGTCGAAAGGCATTCTGGGAAACGTAGGATATTACTAACTGAAGTAGAAGTAGATGAGGCAGGTTGTGGGAAAGTGGGTACAGCAAAAATTTAAATTAGTGCTAGAATGTACTGAACATCACAGATTGATAATACAGTATATAACAGTATAAGAGGATTTTTCCTTTAAAGCCCCTATAATCTTTACCATAATCCTTTTTCAAGTTACTTATGCCTGATTTATAAAAGATATCTGAATAAAGCTGCGTATGCTCATTGAAAGTAGTGCACCTGTGTCTGTAATATATACATCACAAATAATTGATGGTAGTTATTTGCTTATTGTAGGATATTTAATCCTGTCTTTAATGGAACACATCTTGCGGTTGATAATGAATCTTGCATTCCTCATGCCTCAATTTACAAGCTTCTACAAACTAACAATAGTTGGCCACTCAATATGAAGCTGTGAAGACTTAAAAAAAAAGGTTAAACTAACTTTAAAGAATGATATCAACCCCATTAATACTTTTAGGCCACTTCATATGAATTAAAGTATTTATGCAGCACACATAACCAGCAGTTAATGTATGCAAGTCAAATCTAAACCTGAGCTTTGACTGTTTTCACATCAAGTTGAGTGTCACTCACAAAGAATACTGTATGTTCCAATGTTCAACCATCCCTCCATCCCTCCATCCCTCCATCCCATCCCTCTCTCCCTGCCCAGGGGCCTGGGTCTGAGCATAGCGGTGGTGTTGCTGCTGGCGTTCGTGGAGCGTCCGTCGTCCCTGTCTGTTTCCTCGGACCCGCGGCACGCCGCTCCGCCCTGGGAGCCTCCCTGCGGCCTCACCGAGAGCATCGAGATGCTCTGCCTCATCGTCTTCTCCCTCGACCTCGCTGTCAAGGTGAGCACAGCCACGGGTTTCAGATAAACTCTGTTCCACTAGCCATACGTTAGGTTAAGTGAGTCTAAATTTTTATCATCATAATGGAGAGCAAGGATCGATTGGCAGAAGTTTATGTGGACGCTATATCTGAAAAAAAATCACATTCAGGACAAGTGTTCCCTCTGAGCTGATAGTTTGGTGACTTACATCTAAGAATCTAAGAATTTGTCACTTTGACCAAATAATAGCCAAATAATAGCAGATTTCTAAATTTTGGCGTCAAATTATATAATGCCACGTTCACATGATATCAGAATAAGTATAAAACCTGCGTGACATCTTGTTGCTACAACTTGGAAGCGTTCACCTGTTTAGCTGGGTATCTGGTTAACTGGTTTAACTGGTTAAGTTAGCGATCGTACGGTCAGTTGTTGTTGTTAAAAAGTTACTTTAAAATCAACCATGAACAAACTGTAGTAGATATTGCTTCCTCCTCTTAAGTAGAGTTGATTGTATTAGTGTGAATATACTCATGATTTAGATTTTTATTACCTTGAACTGCTAACATTGATGGATTCCCTGCCATGTTTGCTGCCTGTGTTGACAGTAGTGAAAGATATTGGAGCCTATAAACAATTTCTGTGTCCTACTTGTACTACTAGAACACAGTTTTCCCAGTCAGCAGCTTGTATTTACCATAAATATGATAAGACCTGAATGTGGCAACTGGTAATGTTACAACTGACAGATATTGTAACAACTTTCCAAAATGTAATAAAATCTAAATGGCTTGAAAATGTAACAAAACCTTTAATGTAATAAATTGCTAGGGAATGTAACAACATTAACTGGTGATCATGACTTCATTAGAGTTGTCACATATTTTGAACTGATGATGCAATAACAATATTGACTAATAATATAATGTAAGAATAAGAAGAATATACGAAACTCAAGTTATCACATTATTTGTCATTATTTTTATTACATCATCAGTTAAAAATATGTTACACGCTATATGAAGTCATAATTGCCGGTGAATGTGATACTGTGAGGTTATTATATCATCTGGCAACTTATTACATTAACAGGTTTTATTATATTTTTGACCCATTCAGAGGGATAAATTACATTTTGACAAGCTGTTACACTATGCTGTGCTTAATGCATTATCAGTTGCTATACACCTGTGCCTAAGAAACAGTGGCCCCTTCCTTGGCAACTCTGAGCAAAGTACACTGTAGCAAGACACTTCGTCCATGACCGCCCAGTGGCCACCATTATAAAACTCTGTTTGTACTGGGCAGCACCCAAGGGCGAAGGTGTGCATGTGTATATCTTCCTCCCCAGGCCAACCTATCTGATTAAATAAGACCTAGATATGCAACTTGGCACATGTAATTATTGTGTATTTCCTAATTATTTGTCTATTTGAACCGTCGCCTCACTTCGCCTGTTTTTGTCCTCAGAGCTATCTGATTGGCTGGGAGGAGTTCAGGAAGAACAAATGGCTGATCGGCTACACTGTAGTCATCTCGGCCTCCGTCGTTGATTGGGTGTTATCTGTCAGCATGGTGTGTGACGAGGTGAGGCTGTTCAACCGTTCAAGCTCTTACATGGTGTGTGATGAAATAGCTGCAGGACACAGTGAACATAAAGCATTTGAGAAGTTATTGAGTGTGCAGCAGGATGAAATGCATCAAATACGTTAAGAGCATTATAGAATATGGATTCCATTCCTAAAGTTGATCCTAAAATTGATCGAAATGTGATCTCTCAATTGTACCTATCAGAAACTGAGAGTGCGAAGACTCATCCGGCCATTCTTCCTCCTCCAAAACTCCTCCCTGATGAAGAAGACACTGAAGTGCATCAAGAGGACGCTGCCTGAGATCGCCAGGTATCTGACTCACACACACAGGCTGCCCTCTTTGGAGGGTTTTACTGTCTCATATCACAAAATAACCATAATATATCTGTGGGGGTTGATGGAGTTGTTGATCAATACAAATGAATCAATGATTACTGCTGCTGCTGAGATTTCTGGCTTTCAAAACTCACTTTCTAGAGTCTGTACTTTTGAAAAGATTTTAAAGAAGATTATAACTTGCACCTTATGAGTGAATCTTATATTCATTTAAATGGAGTTCATACCAGTTTGATCTAGGTCTGTTCACCCCAAGCATTTTTAGAGCAGTTTTTATTCAAAATCTGGAGCATTTCCTCCTTTAGTTCACAGCACCAAGACGCCTGAAAATGCGTCTCTGTGTAATGTGTTAGGAGTGAGAACATAAAACAACACCAACACGTAAGGGTTTATGGGTATAAGGAAACATCTGACAGCCAGCATTTCCTCATGCTTGGAAAGCCTAGCGTAACAAAATGAAGTCTGGACTGATGCTCATATTCAGCTATTTCTTCATGTGTTCTCTCTAAACTGGTGTGAACACCAAAGTCCATAATGCTTGGCTCAAGTTACAGGGACTGGAATCAGGTTTGTTTTGAAATCCTCCGCTGCCAAAATCTCTAACCTGGCAGGATGACAGGTCACCAAAACTCTGTCCAATGAACAAGCTACATGTGAGTCATGTGACTTTTGTTTAGCAGACCTGGTTGGCTTGTAATTGGACTTCCACCTAAAGGAACCAAATACAAAAATGCAGATCTCCAAACTTCTTACTACAGTCGGTACAGTCGGTTTAAATCACATTTCATCAATGGAAACCCAGCATCTACTTTAGAGCATTCTCACTTCTGTTGCTGGGTCCCCACTTCCCCATAGCCTGACCATACAGACAGAAGCCACACACTGATATACTGATATACTCTGGCTACACTGTATAAAGCCACAGTGCTTGTGATAACAATGCTTAATCAATGGATAGCCACTTGTGCTGTTGCTTCTACACTGAATCAACCTCAACCTTTCCCACCCTCTGTGTGTGTGTGTGTGTGTGTGTGTGTGTGTGTGTATGTGTCTCTGTCCCTGCAGTGTGATCCTGCTGCTGGCGCTCCACCTCTGCCTCTTCACTATGATCGGCATGCTGCTGTTTGCTAAAACAGAGGTGAGCTCAGCTCTTTTTTCAGTCACGCCCTGGTAAATCCACACTGTACAGCTGACGCATGGGCCTGTACTCAGGCCCGGACATGTCCCAGACACACAAACACACACACTTTCCTACACACATATACCAAAGTTTCCTCTAATCACCAGTAATAATTCAATAATTCCTTTTCAATGTCTCAAATTATTATCTCCATCTCCATCTCTCTTCTTCTCTTCCTCTCTGTCGCCTCCAGGACGCGGAGAAGAACGGGGAGTGGGAGTTGTATTTCAGAGACCTGCCTCGGTCCCTCACCTCTCTGCTGGTGCTGCTCACCACGGCCAACAACCCAGACGGTACCGCTGCTTCATCACTCATATGATAAACACGCCTAGCACTTTGAAGCAGTTTAATATTCTGTGCTGCTTCGGAAGTAAACCGTGGTCTTAAGGCATTTGTTTTGTCCTGTCACAGTGATGATCCCTGCCTACTCCTTAAACAGAGCCTACTCCATCTTCTTCATCACCTTCAGTGTAATTGGTAAGCATTGATCATTATTGTCTATATATATGCAGCAGCCTGTAGGTAAGGTGAGTAGCAAAGTAGCAGTAAAGTATACATGATACTACTGCTAAAGCAATACAATAGAGTTTATAATTTCTTTTGCTTCCTCTCAGGAACCTACTTCTTGATGAACTTACTGACAGCCATCATCTACAACCAGTTCAGGGGATATTTACTGGTGAGTCCCCCATCTTCCATCCAGAGGATATCACGATGTTCAAGAAAATCATATTTTCAGTCACAGATAACTGCTTTTTATGATGCTTTTCATTTTTAAATATTTATTTATCCAGGGAGAATTGAGGCTACTGAGCCCCATGCTCTTTTCCCTTCATGTTCACACAGTTCCACACATTCCCACCGTCTGTCTGCAAAACATCTGTCACAACCTTACAGCTCCTCCAAGATTCATGAATTAAAAACAACCAAAGGAATGAAAAAAAAATCCAGCTACTCTTGGAGAACAATTGAAAAGCTTTAATGTTAAAACCCAGTGCATTTCAGCTGTAATAAGGGTTACAGAACAATGGTTTGACAAGTAGGAACTGGGAAGTACAGTGCAAAAACACCACAGCAAAGAGAGCGCTTAGCAACAAAGATGGAGACAAAATAAAAACAAAACAAAAGACGGATTACACAGATTACCACTTTAAGGACATAAAACATCTAAAGCAAATCCTCCTGTCCATCCGTGTGTTAATGCAGATGTCAGTCCAGACGTCCATCATCAGGAGGCGGCTGGGAATCAGAGCTGCTTTCCAAGTCCTCAGCTGCCAGGGGACAGGCCGGGCTGCTATGTAAGTAACACACACACACACACACACACACACACACACACGCACAGATGCAATGACACACAAACACACAGATGGCATCTTATCTGGACAAAACTGCATGGGTATTTAACAATCATTAGGTATCATGTTTGCGTTTATTTGAAGTAGGACAATAATATGGGAAGACCAGTGGAGACATGTTGCAAATGATAATGTAATAAATGCTGGATAATGTCATTACTTGTCAAAAAGTATTAAAATGTGCCTCCCAATAGGTTGAAAATGTAATAAATCTTGTTAATGTTATACACTTGGATGTTGTAATAACATCACATTATTACATTAACCATCCATTATGACTTCATAAGGCATGTAACATGTAACAACATTTTTTAGCTTATGATGTAATAATAACATGACTGATAAGTGGTGTAACATATTAAACATATTTGAATGTTACACCACTTATGACATAATAATCACCAGTTAATGTAATAATGTGATGTTATTACATTATCCAGCAGTTTATTATATTATCATATAACAGGATATATTATATTTTCAACCAAGTTAGAAATTAATAGTGTATCCCTTATAATGTTATAACCACTGGGAAAAAATTATTACAATATCAGTCTGAAGATGTCATTAGATTACTACTTTATTACAGATTTGACTAATTTAGAAGGCCATTTTATCATATTGTAACAAGTTATTACAGTATCCGGTATTGTCAGTTGCAACAAGGAGATGTTGGAAAGAGACTTTCTTGCGCTCTTCCTTGATGCCATACTGGAGAGAGGGAGTGACAAAAGGTGGACGAGATAGTAAGAGTAGAGGGATCACAGTCAACCCCACGGACTGTGCAGACTGCTAGTTGATAATGAGATGAGAAATGAGATGAAACTTTTAAGATTTTTATGTAAAAATACAGTTACTTCTGCCATTTGGGACCGGCAATGTGCGAAGTTGCTCAGTGCAGCTTTAATGAACGCTGTAGTGAAAGTAATTAACATAACGTCATTACAGTCTGATGGAATTAACAGTAACATAAAATTGAATTCAGTCAGGAACACTCTAGTCACAAGATAAAAACCATATATAGCAACAAATGGTAACACAGTTTGGTGGTTATGGCTCTGCACCAAGCTGCCCCCGGCTTACCCGGCAAGCATGCTGAAGGTAAAAATATGAACCAAACATGACTGGTGTGGGTGATTCTTAGTACCAGCTGATCAGTAATAGAAAGATCAAGTCAGACTTACAGAGAAGGGATACGCATGCATCCTATAAGAGTTCATTCTACAATTACATGAACCTAAGGTTGATCCAGTGCAATTTCCCTTGAATATAGCTAATTAAATCATAAGGCGAGATATGCAGCTGCAGCATCTGGAACCCAGCTGACCACCTCATGCTCTTATGTAAGCCTATATGCAATTTATTGACAACAACAACATGTATCATTTAGGATATTTGCCCTCATGGCTTTTGAACTGAGACAATATCTTTAGCTCCCATTCGAATATAGTGAGAGATTCTGTGTGGAGCACAATAAAACCCCCCAAAACAAAATTGCTTCTCACATAGACTGCCTTCATTGCAGCAGATTGTCAGTCAGCCTGTTTTTTTTCCCTGGTCAGAGAGCGTGTGCGTGTTGATGCGGTGCTGGAGGTGATGTCCAAGGTCCAGATGAAGAGCTACTACAGAGCGGCCATCATCAAGGTTAGAGCTAACAGCACATCACACCGTCCAGGAGGAGGTGGGCAGGGCTGCATACACACTGCAACTTACACTCAATGGGCTGCAGGTTTGAGAGAGACAAATTGAAGACTTTTTAAGACCTTTTTAATGCTACCTGGAATTTAAGACCAATTATAAAACCCAAATAAAGGAACAAAGCTGGCAAAAAACAGCCTGTTTCTGACTGAATACAGCTAATGAAAGAGGTGAAACTATAAATGGGCAGAATAAGAAAAAGCACAAGAAGAATTTAATATTTATGCGACATGAAGTGTTTAGTAAAGAAGATAGGATGCATATTGTATTACTAACCCAGAACAAGGAAACCTGTAATTACATGGGAAAGAAAATGAGACCTCCAATAACTTCTTTTACTTTTTTAAGACCTTAAATTTCAATACTTTTTCACTTAAATCTTATGTTTATTTTAGACTTATTCAGACCTTTTAAGGGCCCACGGACATCTTGGTTCGTACGTATAATTGGTGAATGAATTTTTTCTTTTCCTGCCCCATGTCCATCTGCACCTCCCACTCCTCCAGGAGGTGCAGCCGTACTCAACCGTCGGCTACATGGACCGAGACGACTTCAGGAAGCTGTTTGACGAGCTGGATAAGGATCGCATCAAAGAGGTAGGATTTATTCAACATTTGATTTCACTTTGAGATTTGTTATGTATGTCACTGACTCTGTGTGTGTGTGTGTGTGTGTGTGTGTGTGTGTGTGTGTGTGTGTGTGTGTGTGTGTGTGTGTGTGTGTGTGTGTGTGTGTGTGTGTGTGTGTGTGTGTGTGTGTGTGTGTCCTCCCCAGCACCCTCCCTTGCCCCAGTACAACTCTCCAGTCCTGCAGAAGCTCCAGGTGGTCTTCAGTCACTACTATTTCACTATAGTCGGCAACGCGGTGGCACTGGCCAACGTCATGTG
>NW_027284665.1:0-10000 GCF_046629955.1 Centroberyx affinis | reverse complement strand
ATAGTCAGTCAACAGTCAACAGACAGACAACAGTCAGTCAAAAGACAGTCAACAGACAGACAACAGACAGACAACAGACAGTCAACAGACAGACAACAGACAGACAACAGACAGACAACAGTCAGACAAAAGACAGTCAACAGACAGACAACAGTCAGCCAACAGACAGACAAACAGACAGTCAAAAGTCAGACAACAGACAGTCAACAGACAGACAACAGTCAGTCAACAGACAGACAACAGACAGACAACAGACAAACAGACAGACAACAGTCAGTCAACAGACAGTCAATAGACAGACAACAGACAGACAACAGTCAGTCAAAAGACAGTCAACAGACAGACAACAGTCAGACAAGTCAGTCAACAGTCAGTCAACAGACAGACAAGTCAGTCAACAGTCAGTCAACAGTCAACAGACAGACAACAGTCAGTCAAAAGACAGTCAACAGACACAACAGACAGACAACAGACAGTCAACAGACAGTCAACAGACAGACAACAGACAGACAACAGTCAGACAAAAGACAGTCAACAGACAGACAACAGTCAGCCAACAGACAGACAAACAGACAGTCAAAAGTCAGACAACAGACAGTCAACAGACAGACAACAGTCAGTCAACAGACAGACAACAGACAGACAACAGACAAACAGACAGACAACAGTCAGACAACAGACAGTCAACAGTCAGTCAACAGACAGACAACAGACAGTCAACAGTCAGACAACAGACAGTCAACAGACAGACAACAGACAGACAACAGACAGACAGTCAAAAGTCAGACAACAGACAGTCAACAGACAGACAACAGTCAGTCAACAGACAGACAACAGACAGACAACAGACAGACAGACAGACAACAGTCAGACAACAGACAGTCAACAGACAGACAACAGTCAGTCAACAGACAGACAGTCAATAGACAGACAACAGTCAGACAACAGACAGTCAACAGACAGACAACAGACAGACAGACAGACAGACAACAGACAGTCAACAGACAGACAACAGACAGTCAAGAGGGTTTGAGAAGAATCAGCAGTCACAGGTCACATGGCTCCAACATGGCCGACAGCATTAATCCTGAACTTGATTTCAACAAGCTGTCGCTTCCTGTAGTTAATTGAATTAGGATTAGGACTGCCTGACGAATAAATTATCATCATCAATGAGATTTAAAGGGACAATTTGTGTTCCATCTGCTTCCAGTCGAATTAGAACCAGTGAGGGAGTCTGTTTACTCTGGGTATCTAACAGAAGGCTTTAATTCTGCAGCTAATCACAGTTAACATGCTTTTAAAGGGGCAGTCTGTGTTTTCTGTGTACCTAATAGAAGGCAGCATGGTTTTAAAGGGGCAGTCTGTGTTTTCTGTGTACCTAATAGAAGGCAGCATGGTTTTAAAGGGGCAGTGTGTGTTTTCTGTGTACCTAATAGAAGGCAGCATGGTTTTAAAGGGGCAGTCTGTGTTTTCTGTGTACCTAATAGAAGGCAGCATGGTTTGCTGAAAGGTTTGTGCAAAAACAGGCAGCAGTCTCTTCAGGTAGATGGGTGCCATCTCTGGGTCTCCTTTGGGCTCGCTGCCCTCCTCCTCCTCCTTGTTCACATCCTTCTTCTTCTTGTCGTCGCCCTTGTTCACCGGACACATCCAGTCTCCTGCAACACACACACACACACACACACACACACACACACTACATTACATTGACTTTCAAGGCATTTGGCTGACACTCTCATACAGAGGGACTCACAATGCGTTTAATGGTAACAATCACTTTAATTCCCAGGAGAAGAAAGTAAAGAAACTAACAAGCTCCATTTTCCTACCTGGCTTTATCTAAAGGAATCTTCTCATCCCAAAACTACTCAGTACTCAGTACTCAGTACTCAGTACTCAGTACTCAGTACTCAGTACTCAGTACTAACATCATGTTACCGGCCAGGACAGCAGCATGGCCACCAACCTACTGTGTTTTCTTTCTCTGCTCGTAGTAATACTGGTATGTTATTAACCAGAAGACAGTAGTATCGCCACCACCTTGTTATGTTTTGTCTCACTGGTACTAGTAGAAAAAGTAGCTGTATATTAGTAGAAGTACTAGTTCACTACACTGGAGAAAGTAGTAGTAGCTCGAATCGGCAGTAGTGGGAATCAGCAGAGAGTTCACGATACTATCATGATACTATCACGATACAACACTATCATGATACTATCACGATATTATCACGATACGATATTATCACAATACGATATCACGATACAATACTATCACAATACTATCACAATACGATACTATCATGATACTATCACAATACTATCACGATATTATCACAATATGACAGTATCATGATACTATCACGATATTATCACAATACGATACTATCATGATACTATCACAATACTATCACGATATTATCACAATATGATAGTATCATGATACTATCACGATATTATCACAATACGATATCACAATACTATCACGATACTATCACACTGTTACTATCACAATACTATACTATCACGATACTATCACAATACGATACTATCATGATACTATCATGATACTATCATGATACTATCATGATACAATATTATCACAATACTATCACGATACAATACATCACGATACGTTACTATTACAATACTGTACTACCACAATACTACCATGATACCATCACGATAATATCACAATAGAATATTATCACAATACTATCACAATAGAATATTATCACAATACTATCACAATACAATACTATTGCGATACTATCACAATACTTTCGTCTTGATAACTACAGTATCACCATACAGGGAGTTCTGACATACATTTAGTATAGTAGTAGTAGTGATAGTAACAGTAGTAACAGTAGTAGTAGTAGTAGTAGTAGTAGTACTACTAACACTGGTAGTAGTAGCAGTAGCACTAACACTAGTAGTAGCAGTAGTAGTACTAACACTAGTAGTAGTAATAGTAGAAGTAGTAGTAACACTAGTAGTAGCACTAGTAGTATTAACACTATTAGTAGTAATAGTAGGAGTAGTAGTAACACTAGTAGTAGTAGAAACACTAGTAGTAGTAGCAGTATTAACAGTAGTAGTACTCACCAGGAGACTGCAGGATAGCCACCACCTCACTGTGTCCTCTCTCTCTGGCTTTGTCTAGAGGAGTTTTTCCGTCTTCGTCCCTCAGGTCAGGGTTAGCTCCATGACGCAGTAGAGTCTGTGCACACACACACACACACACACACACACACACACACACACACACACACACACACACACACACACACACACACACACACGTTATAGAGGATACTTTGACCTGCTCCAGAAATGGTGTCAATGCAGATTCTATTTAATTTTGGGAAAAATGAGAGCAAGGAAGGGAACAAACTTTTGTTTATGAAACAGCTGGTAAATGTGTGAGAGAGTGTGTGTGTGTGTGTGTGTGTGTGTGTGTGTGTGTGTGTGTGTGTGTGTGTGTGTGTGTGTGTGTGTGTGTGTGTGTGTGTGTGTGTGTGTGTTTTACCTTGGCTACTTGTGGGCGTCCGAAGCAGGCAGCATAGTGCAGCGAGGACGACCTCTGACCTCGGTTGACATCTGCTCCTCTCTCACATAGGAACTCCACCTGGCAAACAACACACACACACACACACACACAGAGTTAGTCACACTGACATCACAGAAGGACTCAAAATGGAAAAGGACTCAAATGAAAGTCAACAAAAGTGTGTAGATATTAGAACATTTTGGAATATTTCAATCCTTTATACACAAAAACTGCTGGATTCAAATGAGGGATTTGGTGTGTGTGTGTGTGTGTGTGTGTGTGTGTGTGTGTGTGTGTGTGTGTGTGTGTGTGTGTGTGTGTGTTCACTAATCATCTTTACCATTTCCTGTGTGCCAAAAGCTGAAGCCCAGTTGAGGAGCGTCTGTCCAACATCGTCCATGAAGTTCACCTCAAAAGCTGCAACAGAAAGCAGTCGGTCAGTTCTGTGGTGAAACTGACCGAACAACTGACAGCAACAGACTGCTGTGTCTGTGGCGTGTTCTCATGTTCTGCATCATGTCTTCATAAGCTGATCATGTGTGTTCTCATGTTCTGCATCATGTCTTCATAAGCTGATCATGTGATGGTTGGGATGCTGCACTTCAGCACCCAGGAAGCTGCAGGAACGCTGAGCATGCTGGGATGTGGAACCTGCAGCAGTCTGTGTCCTTTCTCCTGTCTGTAGCGTCTGTGTGTCTAGTGTCTGTATGGTCAGTAGCGCCCTACCTCCGTTATCTATAGTATCAGTAGTGTCTGTAGCGTCTGTACTGTCAGTAGCTCCCTACCCCCTGTGTCTATAGTGTTTGTGCTGTCAGTAGTGTCAGTGCTGTCAGTAGCGTCTGTAGCGCCCTACCCTCTGTGTCTATAGTGTTTGTACTGTCAGTAGTGTCAGTGCTGTCAGTAGGGTCTGTAGCTCCCTACCCCCTGTGTCTATAGTGTTTGTACTGTCAGTAGTGTCAGTGCTGTCAGTAGCGTCTGTAGCTCCCTACCCCCTGTGTCTATAGTGTCGGTGCTGTCAGTAGTGTCAGTGCTGTCAGTAGCGTCTGTAGCGCCCTACCCCCTGTATCTATAGTGTTTGAGCTGTCAGTAGTGTCAGTACTGTCAGTGTTGTCAGTAGTGTCTGTAGCTCCCTACCCCCTGTGTCTATAGTGTTTGTACTGTCAGTAGTGTCAGTGCTGTCAGTAGCGTCTGTAGCTCCCTACCCCGTGTCTATAGTGTCAGTGCTGTCAGTAGTGTCAGTGCTGTCAGTAGCGTCTGTAGCTCCCTACCCCCTGTATCTATAGTGTTTGTGCTGTCAGTAGCGTCATTAGTGTCAGTGCTATTAGTAGTGTCAGTGCTGTCAGTAGCGTCTGTAGCTCCCTACCCCGTGTCTATAGTGTTTGTACTGTCAGTAGTGTCAGTGCTGTCAGTAGCGTCTGTAGCGCCCTACCCCCTGTATCTATAGTGTTTATGCTGTCAGTAGTGTCAGTGCTGTCAGTACTGTCAGTGCTGTCAGTAGTGTCTGTAGCTCCCTACCCCCTGTGTCTATAGTGTTTGTACTGTCAGTAGTGTCAGTGCTGTCAGTAGCGTCTGTAGCTCCCTACCCCGTGTCTATAGTGTCAGTGCTGTCAGTAGTGTCAGTGCTGTCAGTAGCGTCTGTAGCTCCCTACCCCCTGTATCTATAGTGTTTGTGCTGTCAGTAGTGTCAGTGCTGTCAGTAGTGTCAGTGCTGTCAGTAGCGTCTGTAGCTCCCTACCCCCTGTATCTATAGTGTTTGTGCTGTCAGTAGCGTCAGTGCTGTCAGTAGCGTCAGTGCTATCAGTAGTGTCAGTGCTGTCAGTAGCGTCTGTAGCGCCTACCCCCTGTATCTATAGTGTTTGTACTGTCAGTAGTGTCAGTGCTGTCAGTGCTGTCAGTAGCGTCTGTAGCTCCCTACCCCCTGTGTCTATAGTGTCAGTGCTGTCAGTAGTGTCAGTGCTGTCAGTAGCGTCTGTAGCTCCCTACCCCCTGTATCTATAGTGTTTGTGCTGTCAGTAGTGTCAGTGCTGTCAGTGCTGTCAGTGCTGTCAGTAGCGTCTGTAGCGCCTACCCCCTGTATCTATAGTGTTTGTACTGTCAGTAGTGTCAGTGCTGTCAGTGCTGTCAGTGCTGTCAGTAGCGTCTGTAGCTCCCTACCCCTGTGTCTATAGTGTCAGTGCTGTCAGTAGTGTCAGTGCTGTCAGTAGCGTCTGTAGCTCCCTACCCCCTGTATCTATAGTGTTTGTGCTGTCAGTAGTGTCAGTGCTGTCAGTGCTGTCAGTAGCGTCTGTAGCTCCCTACCCCCTGTGTCTATAGTGTCAGTGCTGTCAGTAGTGTCAGTGCTGTCAGTAGCGTCTGTAGCTCCCTACCCCCTGTGTCTATAGTGTTTGTGCTGTCAGTAGTGTCAGTGCTGTCAGTAGTGTCAGTGCTGTCAGTGCTGTCAGTGCTGTCAGTGCTGTCAGTGGCGTCTGTAGCGCCTACCCCCCGTGTCGATGGCGTCGATCAGGGCGTCGGTGTCCTTGCTGCGGATGCAGTCGATGAGCTGGCGGTGGGATCTCTCCCCGGAGCTGTCCAGGCGCCTCAGGCCGGGGATCCGACCCGTCGACCCGGCGCTGGACTTGGGGAGAGCCTTCCGACCCTCGAACAGCAGAACCAGCAGCAGATCCACCAGACGCATCGTGTCCAGAACACAGCGCTCGTCTCCTCCCAACGCAGACTCCATCGAGTCGGGCAGAGCCGAACGAAGGAGGTCCTGGGGGGGGGGGGGGGGAGAGCAGGGCAGAGAGAGAGAGAGAGAGAGAGAGAGAGAGAGAGAGAGAGAGAGAGAGAGAGAGAGAGAGAGAGAGAGAGAGAGAGAGAGAGAGAAAGAAAGAGAGAGAGAGAGAGAGAGAGAGAGAGAGAGAGAGAGAGAGAGAGAGAGAGAAAGACAGAGAGAGAGAGAGAGAGAGAGAGAGAGAGAGAGAGAGAGAGAGAAAGACAGAGAGAGAGAGAGAGAGAGAGAGAGAGAGAGAGAGAGAGAGAGAGAGAGAGATGTTTAATGTGACATACTAGTTATTTGTATTTAGATAACAGTAAAGTCTAATGGAGCAACATTAGCTGACTGTTTTGATCTGATCACTGAGGTTTGGTGAGCAGATACAGATACACAGCGTCACAAGTGCAATGAATTCTGGTCATTGTAGTTCACCAACGCTTTTGGCACTTAAATTCAAGAGAGAGAGGAGGAGAGGAGGACAGGAGGAAGAGAGAGGAGGAGAAGGAGGAATGTTAGTGTAACTGAAGTAACGTTGTCACATTTCATTTCACACTACACAATGTTGTTGTGTTCTTTAATACTTTTAGCTAACACACTGGAACAAGGCCAGCGGAAAGGAAGAGTTAGCAAGATCTGACAACTTTTATTCTGAAATGCTATATATGCAATTTAGAAGAAAGAAAAAAAAATAACTTTCTGAAGTTCATCACTGAATTTCTATAAAATCTAGAGGATCCAGTTCTATCTATCCTTTAACAACAACCATTACTTGTGTAAGAGAGATAGCATCTCTTTCTCTAAACTATTCATTAGCTTCAGATCTTTGGGCCTACAGGGTGTCAGGAGACATTACAGGGTGTCGGGAGACTGAACAGGGTGTCGGGAGACTGAACTGAACAGGGTGTTGGGAGACTGAACAGGGTGTCGGGAGACTGAACAGGGTGTCGGGAGACTGAACAGGGTGTCGGGAGACATTACAGGGTGTCGGGAGACTGAACAGGGTGTCGGGAGACTGAACAGGGTGTCAGGAGACATTACAGGGTGTCGGAGACTGAACAGGGTGTCAGGAGACATTACAGGGTGTCAGGAGACTGAACAGGGTGTCAGGAGACATTACAGGGTGTCAGGAGACTGAACAGGGTGTCAGGAGACTGAACAGGGTGTCAGGAGACATTACAGGGTGTCAGGAGACTGAACAGGGTATCAGGAGACTGAACAGGGTGTCAGGAGACATTACAGGGTGTCAGGAGACTGAACAGGGTGTCAGGAGACTGAACAGGGTGTCAGGAGACATTACAGGGTGTCAGGAGACATTACAGGGTGTCGGGAGACTGAACAGGGTGTCGGGAGACTGAACAGGGTGTCGGGAGACATTACAGGGTGTGAGGAGACATTACAGGGTGTCAGGAGACTGAAGAGGGTGTCAGGAGACTGAACAGGGTGTCGGGAGACATTACAGGGTGTCGGGAGACTGAACAGGGTGTCGGGAGACATTACAGGGTGTCGGGAGACATTACAGGGTGTCGGGAGACTGAACAGGGTGTCGGGAGACATTACAGGGTGTCGGGAGACATTACAGGGTGTCGGGAGACTGAACAGGGTGTCGGGAGACTGAACAGGGTGTCGGGAGACATTACAGGGTGTCGGGAGACTGAACAGGGTGTCGGGAGACTGAACAGGGTGTCGGGAGACTGAACAGGGTGTCGGGAGACATTACAGGGTGTCGGGAGACTGAACAGGGTGTCAGGAGACATTACAGGGTGTCGGGAGACATTACAGGGTGTCGGGAGACTGAACAGGGTGTCAGGAGACATTACAGGGTGTCGGGAGACATTACAGGGTGTCGGGAGACTGAACAGGGTGTCAGGAGACATTACAGGGTGTCAGGAGACTGAACAGGGTGTCAGGAGACATTACAGGGTGTCAGGAGACATTACAGGGTGTCAGGAGACTGAACAGGGTGTCAGGAGACATTACAGGGTGTCAGGAGACATTACAGGGTGTCAGGAGACTGAACAGGGTGTCAGGAGACATTACAGGGTGTCAGGAGACATTACAGGGCGTCAGGAGACTGAACAGGGTGTCAGGAGACATTACAGGGTGTCCGGAGACATTACAGGGTGTCAGGAGACTGAACAGGGTGTCAGGAGACATTACAGGGTGTCAGGAGACATTACAGGGTGTCGGGAGACATTACAGGGTGTCGGGAGACTGAACAGGGTGTCAGGAGACATTACAGGGTGTCAGGAGACTGAACAGGGTGTCAGGAGACATTACAGGGTGTCAGGAGACTGAACAGGGTGTCAGGAGACATTACAGGGTGTCAGGAGACATTACAGGGTGTCAGGAGACATTACAGGGTGTCAGGAGACTGAACAGGGTGTCAGGATACGTACGTGTGTGACGAGCGGTGACCCCCTGCAGAGCGTGGACAGCAGGCTGACGATGGTGGACACCTGGTTGCTGAGTTTGGAGTCGGCGGCGGAGGGGGCGGCGCCCGTCGAGGTCCGGCCCGGCTTACAGGAAGAGGCGGGGCCTGTCGCCGTGCCGCCGGCGGCCGCCATGCGGGACAGCAGCTCCTCCGTCAGGCCGTGTTTGGCTAAGGGGGCGGGGTCAACGCCGCGACGCGTGAACCGGTCGGCCAATGAGGCGAAGCAGCGCAGAGCGCCGTCCGACACCTGGAGGAGAGAGAGCAGCTGGTAAATACTGAACACCTGTCTGTCTGCTCTCTACCTACCTGAACACCTGTCTGTCTGCTCTCTACCTACCTGAACACCTGTCTGTCTGTCTGCTCTCTACCTACCTGAACACCTGTCTGTCTGTCTGTCTGTCTGTCTGTCTGTCTGTCTGTCTGCTCTCTACCTACCTGAACACCTGTCTGTCTGTCTGTCTGTCTGTCTGCTCTCTACCTACCTGAACACCTGTCTGTCTGTCTGTCTGCTCTCTACCTACCTGAACACCTGTCTGTCTGTCTGTCTGCTCTCTACCTACCTGAACACCTGTCTGTCTGTCGGTCTGTCTGCTCTCTACCTACCTGAACACCTGTCTGTCTGTCTGCTCTCTACCTACCTGAACACCTGTCTGTCTGTCTGCTCTCTACCTACCTGAACACCTGTCTGTCTGTCTGCTCTCTACCTACCTGAACACCTGTCTGTCTGTCTGCTCTCTACCTACCTGAACACCTGTCTGTCTGTCTGCTCTCTACCTACCTGAACACCTGTCTGTCTGTCTGTCTGCTCTCTACCTACCTGAACACCTGTCTGTCTGTCGGTCTGTCTGCTCTCTACCTACCTGAACACCTGTCTGTCTGTCTGCTCTCTACCTACCTGAACACCTGTCTGTCTGTCTGCTCTCTACCTACCTGAACACCTGTCTGTCTGTCTGCTCTCTACCTACCTGAACACCTGTCTGTCTGTCTGCTCTCTACCTACCTGAACACCTGTCTGTCTGTCTGCTCTCTACCTACCTGAACACCTGTCTGTCTGTCTGCTCTCTACCTACCTGAACACCTGTCTGTCTGTCTGTCTGTCTCTACCAGTCTGTTCTGAACAGCTACTGGCTGCTAGAACAGAGAAGGAGCTGGTAGAGCAGGTAGCTGCCACAGGAGAGTCTAATCTATACTAAAAAAACAACATAATTGTGAAAATGTAAATTTGAGGATCTATCAGTCTGTTGCTGAATGAACAATTGATGAAAAA
>NW_027284664.1:0-15220 GCF_046629955.1 Centroberyx affinis | reverse complement strand
CACACATGCAATCTCTCTCTCTCTCTCTCTCTCTCTGTCTCACTCACTCACTCACTCACTCACTCACACATATAAACACACATAAGCACACACACACGGGTATGAGAAAGTCATATCTCCTATAATTTTGGAGAAACCTAACATAAAGACCCATCTTTCTTTGACACACATACAATCAGAGGTGGAAAGTAACTACAGTAAGTACATTTACTCGAATACTGTACTTAAGTACAATTTTGAGTTTTTTACTTGAGTATTACCATTTTATGCTACTTTATACTTCCACTCCACTACATTTCAGAGGGAAATATTGTACTTTTTACTCCGCTACCTTTATTTGATAACTTACTGTAAGATACCCAGCAGTATATTAAGTAGTGGAAATCAGCCCCACCTTTTCCAGCTGCAACATTAAAGTGATGCTTACACATTAATGCATCAATAATTATAATTCAATAATACAATATATGCTGTATTATTCTGAAATGGGCCATTCTGCATAATGAGTACTTTTACTTTTGTTGCTTTAAGTACATTTTGATGCTAATACTTTTGTACTTTTACTTAAGTAACATTTTGAATGCAGGACTTTTACTTGTAACAGAGTATTTTTATACTGCGGTATTGCTACTTTTACTTAAGTAAAAGATCTGAGTACGTCTTCCACCTCTCTCTCTTTCTCTCACTCACTCACACATACACACACATACATAAGCATGCACACTTGGAGGAAGACCTTAATTCCTATCATTTTAAAGACGCCTCATATAATGACCTATCTTTCTATGAGACACATGCAATCTCTCTCTCTCTTTCTCTCACTCACACACACACACACACACACACACACTGTCTTTTCACCCTGCCACAACAACAAAAGGAAAAAGTCTATCGTCCCTCAAAGGCGGTAAAAGGACCAGAGCTGAAGCAAACGCGTCACAACACTTACAACCGGCCCCCCCCCACCCCCCCACCCCTCTTGTGAAAGGCTCCTCGAACACTGAGTTAGTTTGAAGCTTCACTGACCCCACCGTCACTGTACTTAGCGGGGTGGATGAGACAAAAAAAAGGACTTACAGCTTTTTAAAGGGCTCGCCCCGAGGGCCCGCGAGGCAAAGTGTGGGGGGGGGGGTTTGGCTTAGAGAGAGAGAGCGCAAATGGATGAAATCCGATAGAGTGGAAAAAAAGTGGAGAAAGAGACACTTAAAAGGAGGCGAGAGATGCAAAGGCGGCTGGAGGGGGTGGGGGTGGGGGGGTGCTCGGATCTAGGATCGGTGAGATGAAAAAAAAAAAAAAACACATCGGGAAGACGCTACATTAGGTCCCTCCTCGCTACCGACAGCAGCAGCAGTCGCGATCATTTGCCAGTCTAAATGGCGGGAGCTAATGCACGCTGTCACAGGAAATTAAAGGGAGGGAGGCCATTTTGAGGCATAATTCCTTCAGTTTCCACCCTCACCCCCCCCCCTTTTTTTTTTTTTTTTTTTTTCCCTCCTCTCCATGCCTCCACTTTGATTGATAGTCCTCTAAATGTTGCTCTACATTTAGATGTAATCAGGACGGTCTTATCTGAAAAGATGAAAGACCTCTCTATTCTGGGGTTCATTCCATTTATACTCCGCCGATGACACAGCCACTTAATTCATCAGCGGGCAATATCTCACCCCCCCCCCCCCCCCCCCCCCCCCCCTCCCCCACTCCCCCCTCCCGCCACAACGGGGGGAATGGGGCGTGATCCATATCGCCGAAACGGGAGAACGGTGAGAATTATAACAAGTTATGAATAATGCAGAGGAGGGGCAGAGTGTGTCAGCGGTCGGAACATAAAGCGCCGGCTCTAATTAGACTTCCGTGATTTAGACATATGGACCTCATATCCACTGTGTTGCTTTCCGCGGCCTCTCTTGATCAAATGTTTCGTTTTACAGATGTTACATCAAACGCACTTTCGGCCCCCCCCCCGATGACTCAGCGGTCCGAGAAGTTTTTCTTTTCCGTTCTCTTCCCAGGGAGAGGCGGGCTGCAGACGCCTCGCTGGAGATCTTTTGACTTTTGTGGGTCTTGTGCGGCTCCCGACGGTGGTTCTCAAACGTGGGGTCCGGGGGACCACCAGGGGGTCCTTGAGGGGGGGGGGGGGGGGGGGTTCCAGGGGGCCCCCCGGCAAACTGATGAATCGTTAAACCTTAGCGTTATTTCAGTTACAAGAAGTTAACACAATTAGAGAATGTAGAAGAATGACTGTTTTGATCATAGTTTCTCTGTTATCTCTCTACCTACAATACAGATAGTCATGGAATTCTGGACAAAATCATATCTAACAATAAAGATATTCTCAGATTTGGGTGGTAAGGGATGTGGCTCTTTGGGTCCGAGAGACAAAATCTCAGCAAATCTCATCATACTGTGCTCTAATGTGGACTAAAGTAGGGGTCTTTGATATGAAAAAGGTTGAGAATCACTGCATTTTTTTCTATTCTACATTATTGGTACCTGGTATATAATACCTGCACAAAACACCTTAAATTAAGATTTGAGATTAAAGTCCGAGTTAAGGTTTCCTTACAATAAAATCGGTTGCACAAAACACCCTTAAGTCTTCTCCTTAAGGTTTCCTTAAATGTTTACTTAAGTATTTAAGGTTTTCTCCTTATCTTGGTCTTATACTGAAGGAGTCCCTTAAAGTTAGTTAAACCGTTGCACAAAAGACCTTAGCGACCAAAGTAAGGAAAAAAACTTAAGGTACCTCTGACTCTATCTTAACCGCAACATGGCCGAGTTTATGGAGATAAATGAAGAAGTTGTCGTATTTTTTTTGGACCTCTTGGATGGACCTCTTCACCAGACTTCTTGAATTAATTTTCGGAGAAATTAAGCCTTAAGTGTCATACTTAAGGAGAAAACTTTCATTTTGCATTTTGAACGGAATCCCACTCCATACTGCACATATTGTGAACCCATGAGTTTGTATGGCAGGTGATTAGTATTTGCTGGAACATTAGTATATGCTGCTCACAAATCATCTTGCAACAACTGTAAAAAATAAAATAAACAAAAGACGGTACTGACTTTGACTAGTTAGTGCAATTTAAACTTGATACCAGGTTGTTCTAATTTCAATCAACAAGAAGAACACAATTAGAGAATGTAGAAGAATGGCTGTTTTGATCATAGTTTCTCTGTTATCTCTCTGCCTACAATACAGAGAGTCAGACAGAAGTCCTTTGAGGCAGTCTTGTGATAAAGAGCTACATAAATAAACAAACTTGAACTTCTTTGTACATCATAGTGTCGGCACATACTGTGGATTTAAACCGAGAGAGCGAAAGGATGAAACAAGGGGGGTTAGAGAAAAAGCAGCTGGATTGCTGAAGCTCAATGAGAACATGCATCAAAATTGCACAAGGGAAGCGGGCTCGGATCACAGTTAAGGGCTAGAGGCGAAGAAAGAAGAGTTGTAATCCATAATCTGGGTTTGCTGTATGATCAAAATATGATTTGCAGTGTAGTGGTGAGTGTGTACAACTAGAATAATGTATGCATTTGGATCGCATTGGGATTACATTGAGATTTGAAGGAGAAAAGGGAATGGTGATTTGTTTATTTTCAGTGTACGATAACAAAAAATATCTTTTTTAAACCAAATAATAACCCTGCGTGCACATCAACTGCATTCTCAGCGGCAATTAATCTTCGCCATCAAGAGGATTTACTTAGCAATTCCTCTTCTGTGACGGAAAACAGTCTCATCACCAAAGATTTGCAAAACGTATACCTCAACCACCGAAGCGGTTCAGACTGTTGAAAAAGGCAGCAAAGCTTCCCAAATTGAAATAGGGGTATCTGACTTGGATCCTGCTATTCCCCACACACATTGCCTCGGAGGACGGTGGGGAAAAAAAAGTAAGCAGCAGCAGAGAGACGGCTGAAATCGAAGAGCAGGATCTGTATTCACCTGACTGATAAATTACTTCTCCGGTGTCTCTGTAGGTAAATTAATCTGCGGGGAGTTGTGTCCTCTTGCATGAAAAGGACATTGAGAGAGTCTCTGAGCTGAGAATGTTTTTAACATGTCGTTTTAATGGGAATATCATTGAGGTGTAATGTGGAGTTCAAGCAGCGAAAAGCACCATCTAAGCTCAAGGTTCAGTTGCTGTTGCTGTGATATGTGATATGGCCACAGACACATTGATAAGATAAGATCATTTTATTTTCCCTGTGGCGAAATTTGTCTTGGACTCTTATGTCGCTGTGTCACAATCATGCACACATACATACAATTTAACACGCATATTCCTACATACTTATAAAAAGAAAGCAAAGCAACAAATTGCAAGACCCCATTGCATCATACTGTGCAACTATTGCACTGAACGCACAACCCCCATAGCCTATTAACTGACAAATTACTGCACAACCTCTTTAGCCACAAAAACATTCTGGGTTGTCAGGCTTAATCAACAGTTCCAGTGTGATATGAGTTTTTTTCCCCCTCATTTTTTTTTACATTTTCCATCCCTTTAATGTCAATTCTTACTCTTTTTACATGCATACGCCATGATTAAAGATACTTTTTTAATCAGTTTTGCCGTGCCTCTCAGGCTCATTCGCTCCCATTCAATTCCAAACGGCATTGAAAACAGCTCCAGAGACTTCCAGTTCGGTCGGTAAAGGTAATCCGTCACTGTGAATGAGAAGTTCCATTCACCATCTTATATTAATGGAGTGGGTATTAATATTAATATTAGCCTACAGGAGTGGGTGTCTTTCTTGAGGTTTCTGCTTGTAAATAAAAGAGGCAAGATACTCTGACTTTGCTTTGCACTATAAAATTATGCTGTTATTTATGACAAATGCTTTGAAAGAAAGTTATGTAATCATTGTGATTATTCTTCTAGCAAAATTTTATATTCACAAATTTAAAATGGCCTAAGGGGGGGGGGGGGGGGCGCTACATCGTTTGTTTACTGGTTGGATTTTGCTGAAACTTGGGGGAATGATGCATCTCACCACTTAGTTCTCACAAAATGACACTGATCAGCTCAAGGGGGGTGGGGGAGGGCGGGGGGGCTATATCATGTGTTCAATCATCCATATGTAACATGCAATATGTCAGACACCACTGATCCCATTTTGACAAGTTTTGGAGAAATGATGCATCTCACTCTTGCATTCCGGCATTCAAAATGACACTGATCGGCCCAAGGGGGAACTACAATTGCAGCTCAAAACAAGGTGACATATTTGTTACTGATTGGCCCAGACAGGGACATCATTATTCGGGGGGGGGGGGGGGGGGGGGGGCAACGTTTACTGTTGCCTTGCATTGAAATGAGTAGAAAGAATCCCAACATCACTTGAAGGAAATAAGATGTTTCGCCCCACCTTTTCTCTTCCTTTGGAATTACCTCACACTGGCCGAATAACACCCAGGAAAAAGGTCAGTTGGGTAATTAAGCCTCTGGGTGAAGAAGTGCTGTTATGCTACAATAGTGACTCAATTACAGTGCATCCACTCTGGTGCCAGTGCTGCGATATTGACTGGGGTCATTCCCCTATCAAATATTACCCGCTGAGTAAAAATCTATGGAATGGACACACGCGTGTTCTGGCACACGCATGATCTACTCCCACTTCTTACCAGCCGGGGCGAGAAGAGATGGAGATTCTTTGTTTACATTCGTCCTCGCTCATTATGTCGAACGCCTTTCCAATCGGTTCCAATTTGCCTTCAATTTGAAAACGGGGGGAGAATCATTTCAGACAATCAGGCGGATTCATTAGAGGGCTGAGCGCTACTTTTTCAGCAGCAAAAAGAATAAAAGTCCTTAAATTCCCAAAGAATGAACAGTCTTTTTTATTTAAAGTTTTGGCTAGCTGCACAATCACACCTCAGAATACAGAGGACCAGTCACAAGCATTCTCCCAAATCACAGGCCAACAGGGTTTGTCAGCAGTTCAGCTCACCAATTTATGCGTATTATCCTAACTTAAGTGATAAACGTAGCCATATATTATTCATAAAAATTGTGATTAATTGGTCGCCTGCCAGATCCAGCGCCATAAAAAGCTGTCATTAAATTCTAATTAGTTCTACATGAAGTAACAAAAGACCTGGTTACTTTAATCATACATATTTATTAGGCTCAACTTGGAGAAACAGCGAGATAAATAAACACACTGGAGAGATAATTGCCTGGGAAAAGAAAAAAAACAAAAAACAAAAAATTGCACCCACTGTTGAACACGGACTCGCGCAAACAATACTACATAATAATTAGAATGAACATGTCGCTTCAGAGGTGATAAACAACTCTGAGATTGTATATCCATTTTTTTTTTTTTTTTTTTTTTTTTTTTAAATCTAATTAACTTAAACTGATCCCATGCCTGGCTGTGTGTGTGTGTGTGTGTGTGTGTGTGTGTGTGTGTGTGTGTGTGTGCGCGTGCGTCAAGGCGGAAAAGGCGAGTTTTTCCTTGGCCGAAACCTACCAATCACATCGCCTGCCGCGTGCTTTTGTTTGTTACCGTGAGGAAGGTCCTATCCGTGGAGACTTGCCAGTTGACAGCCAAGAGAATGGTGATTACTCATTGTATCGGGTTGCCAGATGCAGATACAGGAGCTTCGGAGGAGAGTGTGTAAGGGGGAAGAGAATTACTTTTCCAGCGACTTGAGATGAGCTGTTGGCTTAATAACCTCGGACCTCACATCGGCCCCCGGTGGTCGAAATCCACAAACTCGGCTGACACCCGCGGGGAATAGACCTATATTGTGGCTAGGAAATACGAATTCTCCTTTACAACAAACATCCAAGAGAATAGGGGGAGGCCCTGAATGAACATCAAGTGTAGCAGAGGGGCTCGGCGGGGTTAACCTCCAGTGACTCGCAGGTTTACTAAGAAGACGGATGGGGTTGTTTAAATGGCGGTTTATTCAGCTGAGGTGAGTCAAAGACGGTTCTTAGAGGCCCCCGCTTTGCCCTCTGGGGAGCGCCTCTCTCCACAGCCAGAGAGACAGCTCTCTATCCACCTGCTGATCTGTGATCTGTGCATCTGAGACTTTAGTCCTCAGACGCCGAGGCCTCCGCCGCTAAATGCACCGATTAGCATAGAGATGTCAGACCCCGGCGTTTTGTCTTTCATGTGCCCACGTGTTGTGCTGTGGGTTCATGACATGCGTTCAAGACGTGTGTGAATGCATAATGTTGTATGTAATATTTTGCGTACAACATAGAGAATATTGGATGTAGCGCTGTGATGAATTATGCAGTAAACGTAGAGTGCTTCACACACACACACACACACACCTACTCACACCTACTCGCATTTTCAATTGCTCAATGATTTTTGTCGATCAAAACTCATTTTCTGGCTCAAAAAAACAACAACAAATCCTCACTCATTGGAATTAAAGGACACTCCCAATCCCTAATAATAATAAACTTTATTTGTATAGCACCTTTCATACAAGAAATGCAGCTCAAAGTGCTTTACAACAAAGAAATTACAAAAATTACATACATAAGTGCTTCACATAAAACTTGATAATAATAGCAAAAATAAGATAAAGATGAGAATAGAATACATAGAATGCATCTTCACATGAAAATAGACATAGCATGAGCATAAAAACAGGGATAGAATGCCATAATTAATGTAAAATAAGATGGAGAATAAAACCCACTTGATAATAATAGTAAAAATAAGGTAAAAAATGAGGAATGCATAACATAAGATGGAGGCCGGAGCTATACCTTACAGACAAACCACATGAATTTCCCATGTGTGTGGAAAAACACGTCATCACATGTTATAACATGTGGAGCACCTGAAAATGTTCCAAAACCACACGTTTCCCACGTGTCCCACATATTGCCCGTGTGATGTCACGCGGTTCACATGGGATTTTGCACGTGTGAAATTCATGTGGTTTTTCTGTAAGTGTGAGTGAGCGGTGTCACAAGACATTCCAGTTATGATGGCTTCCAATATTTAGCGTCTTCACTAGATGTTTCTGTTGGATCTCTGCTCTAATTAGCTAGCTTACTCCTCTCTATTGTGAAAATGGGACTTTATTATTTTTGGCAATTACAGGCCACCATAAGCTGAGCCAGAGTGCTGATGTTGTTACAATTCCTGCTGTTCACCAATAGAGGTCGATTACTGTTATAGCACCCCAATGCTCTACATCGGTGGTTCTCAACGTGGGGTCCGGGGACCACCAGGGGTCCTTGAGGGGGTTCCAGGGGGTCCCCAGCAAATTGATGAATTGTTAAACTTCAGCATTATTTCATTTACAAGAAGTTAACACAATTCGAGAATGTAGAAGAATGACTGTTTTGATCATAGATTCTCTGTTATCTCTCTACCTACAATACAGATAGTCATGGAATTCTGGACAAAATCATATCTGACAATAAAAATATTCTCAGATTTGGGTCAGAGAGATGAAATCTCATCAAATGGGGGTCCGTGGCCCTAATGTGGACTAAATTAGGGGTCCTTGATATGAAAAAGGTTGAGAATCACTGGTTTAGAACTCTTTATTTTAACTACTTATTCAACTATTTACATCCTACCTTGTTTATGACTAAATTATCTTAATCTCTCACTTAACCATTTTTTCGTTCTTTATTAAACTAAATTCCTTTCAGTTTAATTGCCTTACTGAATTATTTTCATCAAACTTTATTAGGAACTAACTTGTTTTAATCCCTTACTTTTACACCAGGGCTACACTCAGCGGTGGAAGAAGTACTCAGATCTTGTGCTTAAGTAAAAGTAACAATACCACAGTGTAGAAATACTCTGTTACAAGTAAAAGTCCTGCATTCAAATTTTTACTTAAGTAAAAGTACAAGAGTATTAGCATCAAAATATACTTAAAGTACCAAAAGTAAAAGTACTCATTATGCAGAATGACCCATTTTAGAATAATAGATGTTATATTATTGAATTATAATTATTGATGAATTAACGTGTACATCACTTTAATGTTGCAGCTGGTAAAGGTGAAGCTGATTTTAATGACTTTATTTACTGCTGGGTAGTTTGTAAATTTCCCCATGGGGGATCAAATAATAATACATCATAATTTATTTTTTGATTATATTTTGTCTTATTAATCTGAATATGCAAGTAACTACTAACTTAAGTTATCAAATAAATGTAGTGGAGTAGAAGTATAAAGTAGCAGAAAATGGTAATACTCAAGTAAAGTACAAGTACCCCAACATTGTACTTAAGTACAGTACTTGAGTAAATGTACTTTAAAACTTACATTCCACCACTGGCTACACTGTCATATATTACTTAACGCCCCTTTAATATTCATTGAGCATTGCGCTGTATGGGATCATTTTTGTGAGACTTCAACCCACCAAAGCAACAACAATCCAACTTCTTATCATTCCGGCAGGCTTTAGATTTGCTATCGAGCTTTTCGCGAGCCATGCAATCATGTTATAAATGGCGTGGCGTGGGGGGGATCTCGCTGAGTCTGCCCCGGAGAACTCTGGTCCCCGGTTACATCCACGGGTTATTGACTACAGCCACGGACAAACCTCCAATCAATACGCGAGAGCACTACAGCCATTGCAATTTCATTGATCCTCCGCCGCATTCCACAAAAGGTTACAGAGAATGGAGTGGTGGAGGAGGCTGAGGCAACTCGCGAAAAGGCAATTTCAACGAGCGGGAAACGGTCTTTTGTGAGCGGCCTGTGCCTGTTTGTCGGGTCATTTTCAGGAAAATAGGCACATTTCTGAAAGTTTCGTAAAAAAAAAAAAAAAAAAAGGCTGTTAAGGAAATTTGTAGAGGCAGCAGATATGCTCGCTACACTGCAAGAGTGTTTGTAGTGTGTTCCTGAAAGAGCAGTGATCACTTGAGATATGGAACCAAAGAAAAGAATGTACGCTGAGATTACGGTCTTTGTTTTACTCGCGATTCTCTCCAAACTCAGACCTTCCATCGTGAAGAAAGCCTCTGAATGGATTTTATGTTTTCTTTCTTTTACTGCTGACAGTAGAAATGGAGCTTTCAGTGTGGAAGACTATCTCTTGCATGCTTAAGTCTGATTTATGGTAGGGCACTCGACACCTCTGATAAGTGTCGCTCGGTTAGGGTTAGGGTTAGGGTTAGGGTTAGGGTTAGGGTTAACCCTAACCCTAACCCTAACCCTAACCCTAACCCAACCCAACAGAAATGACGTACTTTCAACAGAAAACACTTCTCGACACTTTTTTTTTTGTTTGTTTCACCTTTATTTATTCAGGGTTTCTTTCTTTTTCAGGCCCTGATCGCATTCACACACACTTTCCTCTCATGTCGCGCACCTGGAGAATTGGTGTTATGTCGCGGACACCGTCACATTTTTTTTTTTTTGTAACCAAATTTTATTCAACAAATCTGCACATATGATGAAACAGTATTACAGATTCATACTTTTCTTTTTAGACAGTAATACCCCCCCCATTATCTCCCCTTAGCCCCCCCAGCATTCCCCTCCCTGCTCATAGAAACAAAATAATAATAAGTAAATAAACAATAATACAATAATACAATAATAACAACAGTAATAAAACACCGTCACATTTTGTCGCTCAATGTGATTGGGTAGTCAAATTGCGTCACAATAACGTTGCCATGGAGATTGTAGTTTTCACTGAACTGAACGTCCTTATTGATATTTTGGTCTGTAACTTTTTCGTCCTTGTTTAATTAGTTTAATTAGCTTAGCTTGTAGCAAATATGGAGGGTATAGATGAAAGACTGGCAGAAGAAGTTAAAACATATTCACCCTGTAGCTCCCTTGATTGGTTCAATCACACTGACCACCTCCTTTTCTTGCGCTCCCGTTGTCTTCTTAGTAGAAGTAAGTTTCAAATCTCTTCCTCTTCAATTAACTCACTGATTTCATCAAATCCCTCTATTATCAAAATGCAGAAGGATACAAAGTAGCACAAATATAGATATAAAACAAACAAGCTGTCAGAAGGATAGCTATACACCGAACTGGTCTCATCTATCCAATAGCACAGCGACACAAATATGTTTCTCTCTCTCTCCGCTTTAGTCCGTTCATGCTGCTGTTATGCGCTCACCCCTCCACCTCCCCCGTCACCGCCCAGTCTTCGCAGATGCATCAGCTTCATCAGCTTCATCACTCATCAGCCTCATCAGTCTCAGCAGAGTCATCAGCCACCACCACCAGTGTCTGGACTGGACTCCACGGGGGGGATTTATCTTGCTGCTGCTCAGGGCCGGTGCCCCTCGATTACAAAATCTCCCCTGTAGAGTCTAAGCGCCAAAGACTTTCTTGTCAAATCTTAGTTTTCACTATATCATCTGTTACAATTAGAGTCTGTGCACTGATCCGATATCACGGAATTTAGTAGCCCCGAAAAAAATCAACTTTAAAGTAGTTTCACCCGGATAAAACGGCCGTTTTCCCGGATATCTATACTTATATACTAAATTTATACTGTTACTGTACTATTTAACATTTTAAATGTCTTTTATTTTACTAAATTGTGGCTGCACTTTAACAGTTTTTTAAAGGAACTGTTATTTATTCCTAGATTTATTTATTTATGTTCTTTTTCAGTTATGACTGACTGTCAAACCAGATAATAAAGTTCTATAGCGTTCATTCTCTGTATGTATTTGTTCATGTTTTACAAAGGGTTTAACCTGAGCCAGGCCATACAACAATGATAGCAATTATTAGCAATGATATTATTATTTATCTGTTTATCTATTTATTTATTCATTTATTTATTTATTTTTGTTTACTTTTTTTGGCCTATTCACCTACCCCTGTACATATCTTGATTTCATGTAACTACATTTGTGTATGTGTGTGTGTATGTAAGCATGAGTGTATTATGTATTACATAATCTCTGTGGATGTATGTGGGTGTGCGTTGATAGCAATGATAGCAATCATATCACATCCATACCGGGTTAGTAGTATACAGCTGTTAAAAAATAATAATAATATACATATTTTTTTAACGCACTGGTATCAGACTCGGTATCGGCCGGTACGCAAGTTCAGGTGTCGGGATCGGTATCGGGAAGAAAAAAAAAATGGTATCGGAACATCTCCAGTTATAATAAACAATTATTGTTACTCCTCCTGATTGAAACAGTATTGGATTAATGGACGGACCAAAAAATCCGCTGACCGTCCAATTTCGAGGCCACACTTTTTTTTTTTTTTGCCACATGACTAGAAACCCGCCTGTGATGATGTGAGCCGGGCATCAGAAAAGCAGTCCGCTCGTCGGGAAAAACAAAGAAGACACAGATGAGGCACACACACACACGGTACACGCTCTCCTCTTAATGCCCCAGATGCATATTCAGTACATGCAGATCGCCGAGTGGCTCTAATGTCGTCCGGCACATTAAGCCGGCCCCCGGTAAAGAGAACGCGTACATACGGTTCTGTCAAGAGCGTAAAAGCCTTTCGCTGTTATCTCTTGAGGTGGGGATGAAAGAGCGGAGAGTGAAAAAGAGCCCGTGCGTTTTGGATCATCCCCTTATAAGGGCCCCTGACGGCACCTTGATGACCGCGGGGCCCTGTAGGTCTTCGCGGCGTTCTTCCAGAGCAAACAGAACGAAAGCTTTCAGAGTCTGGGAGATGGTGGAAGGAGCGAAAGGGCCAATTGTAAAAAATCACTTCCAATACTTTAGATTAGGGAGCACATATTAACTATTAACTATGGATTTTCCCTCAATAGTTTAATAATCTCTCTCAATAATATGTGATACTAGCACTTTATAAGCCCCATACTGAGCAAAGCAGACTAAAAGCCCAATTCATATGCAAAAAATTCTTTACTGACTCTGTAAGCACTAATTAGGATGATTGAGGGAAAAACCATAGTAAATGGGCTATGCTTGTAGAATATGATAGTACAGAATAAGGTGCTAATAAGTGGTTTGTAATGACTAATAATGAACCAAAACACTACTAATATGCATGTTAATAAGCATCTCATTAATAGTTAATATGTGTTCCCTAATCTAAAGTGTTACCATTTATCTTCTTCAGCACAGCCGAAGACACCGGGGGGGGCAATATGGTGAACTATTCCTTTAAGGGAAAAAAAAAACGTAAATGAATGCTTTTCTGAAAATAGAATTGATTTTTGTTCCTCGTGGTGGTTATTTGCCCTCTGGTGATCGGTGACTGACACTCAAAGTCTAAACCAGTGTTTCCCAACCCAGTCCTCAAGGACCCCTTTTCCTGCAAGTATTGGTTCCAGCTCTACTCTTGCACACCTGATCCAGTTAAGGTCTTAATGCTGATTGGTAGAGACAGATCTACCTGAACAGAGCAGCATGAAAGTGTGTAGGCCCCAGTGGGATCAGGTGTGCAAGAGTAAAGATGGAATAAAAACTTGCAGGACAGGGGGTCCTTGAGGACTGGGTTGGGAACCACTGGTCTAAACCACTGCATCACTGGTTACAATGAGGTTGTTGTGGAGTGGAAGCTTCATCATAATGACCAGAATTCGGGTTTATTCAAAACTGAACATTTATTCTCCTTCATACTGCAGTTTGAAGTTTTGCATCCGACATCTTGAATACACGAGCGAGCGAGAAAAACTAGGGCAGCTACTTCCTTGAAACTTCAAAATAAAAGCATCTCTGTCTGTAGCTTGAACAAGGCATTTCAAAGTAAATAAATCCATAGTAACACTGAATAATCATCATTACCAGGTTTCTCATGACGTCACATTTACTGTAAATACTATAACTGAAAATACTGTAAATAGCACGTCTTTTACATTTCTTGATATACAAGTTAAACTAAACATTAATTGCCTTATTTAATTGCTTAAATCAAACAATTCACAACAGAGGTTGAATGAACCTAGTCCACAAAGTAGAATCTAAGTCTTGATTCCAGAAGCTGTATGGCAGCCATTGGCTCAGTCAAATACAGCTGCCAAAGCTACTGTGGGGAGTATTGGGAAAAAAAAAAAAAAAAGGGGATCTCTAACGGCTCCCATTGTTATTAATAGCACCCTATTAATTACTCACTGAGGTATCAAATATAGCACAGACAACAGGCCTCGGCTCAGCTGGAGAGCGGCGTCCGCGCGGCGCCGCCGAGCGCGTAGCTGGCCCTGGAACAGCTGCTCGGGCCCCGAAAAAACACCTGAGTCCACGGCGGGCCGACGAGACGCAGCTTATCCCTCCCTCCATCAGCGGCGGATTAGCGGCCCGGCTTTGCCTTCACCTTGGCTGGGCACGATTCAATGGCAGCCCCCCCCCCCGCCCCCCCGATCCGCAAGCTTCTGCAAAGCCATTAGGACACATTATCTTACGGTCTTTCTCCTCGCTTAGTCCTCTTAGAATCTAAATGTCGGATTTGGAGTGTTAGATAAATAGCAATGACTTTCTGGGGCTGTTCTTTATCGGCCAAAAAAATGTCAGTAAAAGGGAACTTGGAATTCTGCTAAAAAAACCTAAGAATCTTTTCTGCATTTCTTGCAGAACAGATGAGACCAGTGGAATTGTCAGTGTTAGCGTTTCTCAACATTAAAGGAACAGTTCACCCAAAAATGAAACTTCTGTCATCATCTCCTCCCCCTCATGCCAGTTGAAACACAGGTGAAGTTTGTCCATATAACACACAGGGAGGCTGCCAGCACAACTCCATAGCAGCCTTCTCCAAAACAACTGAAGTCAGTGGGGACCAGTTCTTCAGAGTTCCAAAAAGACCTACAGTATATTTACACCATCATTTAGTGCAAATCTTAACTACAGCTGATTGATTTGCAACAAATAACGGTGTATAGGTCTTTCTATGTTTTTGTTTTGGAGCTCTAAAGAACAGGTCCCCATTGACTTCAGTTGTTTTGGAGAAGGCTGCTACCAAGTTGTGCTGGCAACCTCCCTGTGTGTTATATGGACTAACAAATTTCACCTGAGTTTCATTTGGTATGAGGGTGAGTAGATGATGACAGAATTTTAATTTTTGGGCGAACTATTCCTTTAAAATACCCTATCTTCGTATAACTTATATCAGTTTTATACTACCTATTATGATGTATACTATAAATTTACATCTTAAAAATCTGTCTCACTTGGGTAAAAGGTGGGTAAGCTGAGTTTAGGTGGTTTTACCTTCCACTACATCCATGATTGTAGCGCATGCTGACCACAGACATGTTCAGAGACAAATCTAAACAGAAACATTAATTAG
>NW_027284663.1:0-26818 GCF_046629955.1 Centroberyx affinis | reverse complement strand
TCGACTAATACAGAATTGAGAATATCCATCCATCTTTTAGACGTTCATCCTTTCATTCCTCTCAGTTAAATAGATTAAATAGGTTTCTCCGCTGTTCCCTGCAGGTTATTATAACAACCTGCCACATTTTCATATGAATAAATGTCCATTTTGCTCCTATATCTGCTGCTCAAACTCAACAGTGGTCCAACCTACAGTATATTCAGTTCATGACATTTTTTTTTACATTTTACGTTTCCAATTTGTTTGGAATAAACAGAAGTAGAAGAACTGGGTAGTTATAGCATGAGCAGCGATAGCCACCATGGCTGAACAGACAGAGAAAAGAGAAACTCAAACTACATCAACAGGAAACCCAAGCTCCGCCCACACGGTTTGATTGACAGGTGATCTGTGGGAAGAGCAGTGCAGAAACACCACAGCAGTGAGGCTGAGGGACAAAGATGGAGACTGAATAAATAAAAGAGGCTCTCATGGATTATGACTTTAGTAGAACTGTATGGAGGCTTTAAGTTTGCGCGGACTTGTTGGGATTTGTTTTGAAGTTTACCATGTTCACCTCCAGCGGTCCAGCAGTGTGTTCTCTCTCTCTCTCTCTCCCTCTCTCTCTCTCTCTCCCTCTCTCTCTCTCTCTTCTAAATAAACCGGCTCCAGCTGTAGCGGCCGCTTTCCCAGCCTGGCAGTCTCAGCGGTCGAAGCAGTGGCAGCGACAGGCAGATGGCCGGGGAATCTGGACTCTCAACACTGCTGTGGTGTGTGTAGGTAAGTCTCTCTCTCTGTGTGTGTGTGTGTGTGTGTGTGTGTGTGTGTGTGTGTGTGTGTGTGTGTGTGTGTGTGTGTGTGTGTGTGTGTGTGTGTTAAAGTCTACATGAAATGAGCTCCCATTGCTTTTACTTCCTGGAAAACAGAGTATCCTTCATGGTGAGCTCATGCTGCACTAATAGGCATAAATATACATTTCTAACCCATAAAACTGTCAGATTTTTTAACAGCCCGGCCCCTCTGCACCCCCAAAACTGCCTTTCACCCCCTGACTCATATTCCATTGGTTTAAACTTTTGAATGATCCCTCACTGCGTTATGTCCCGCCCCAACATCCTGTTTCAACAGCAAATGCATCAAATCAAAGAAGTAAAGATGTCGTTTTATGGGGTCTTTAATCTTTATATGCACGATCGAAGTATGCATTAAGTGTGTGACTAAGTTCATGTTTGTTTATCTGCATAAGTGCATCATCCATTTTAGTGCATGCATTTAAATATGTGAGTGCATGCTCCTGTGTGTGTGTGTGTGTGTGTGTGTGTGTGTGTGTGTGTGTGATGAGCAGAGAGAGCCTGTTTCCAGATGTGTTCACCTCAAGTTCAACACTTTACTGTCGCTAATGGGAAATTTGGCTTGCAGCAAAGCATTTAAACACTAAACAGTAAACAGAATGCAGAAGTACACAAGACACATTAAAATGCAACGATGGAAAGAGTAGTTGATTGAATGACCCGGAGGGGGGGGTACCAGGTAACAGGTGGGCAGGATTATGCAGCGTGTGTGTGTGTGTGTGTGTGTGTGTACAAAAGCCTGCACCCATGTTGAAAACCTGTGTAAATATAGCAGCAAATTTTAGAAAATGTAAAAAAAGACAACATCTGTAGTCGTCCAAAAGATATCCATCGTTTTGTGATCCAGATATCGGTAACACTTTACAATAAGGGTCACTAAGTTAAGGGTTAGTAAATGCTTAATAAGGGTTAGTTAATGCTTAATAAGCATTAAATAACCCTTAATTAACAGTTAACTAATGTGTAATTTACTAATGGTGTTCATGTTAACTAAGGTATTAATTTATACATTATTTAATAGTCATCTTTATAAACTATTAAATGTCTAAATTAATACCTTAGTTAACATGAGTGTTACCAGACACATTAGTTAACTGTTAATTTTTATGCTTATTAAGCATTAACTAACCCTTAACTTAGTGACCCTTATTATCAGTTCAAAACAGTTTCCAAAGCTGTTTTATTATGAATTTTTACCGTTCCACAATAATATCATTTTGAACATTTTGTGCTCGTTTGGGTTGATGCTGATCCGGCACATCATGTAAACCTAAGGAGTTGGCTGTCTCCTGCATGTTGCTGTCAGTCAAATGCTTACTGTGTGTGTGTGTGTGTGTGTGTGTGTGTGTGCAGTGTGTTCTACCCTTGAATAATCTCACTTTATCTCAGCTCCCCACCAGCCAGTCTGATTCAGCCGGTTCTCTCATCCAAACGACAGCCTCAGATATTTTGGATGTGGCTGTGAAAGCCCGTCTGCTCTGTTCCGGGTGTCACTCCCCGCCGGGCGAGATGAGAGACGATTTCAGGGCCAATCACCGTCCAGTCGAGCCTGCAGAGCCTCGCCTGCAGAGGTGATGGACAGCTGCACTATTGAAGCAGCTTTAGGACGTCTTTTTTCTACCACTGATACGCATGAAAAGGAATAGAGATGCAGGCTTCGTTGTCACTTCTGTTTTATTGCAGGATTTATTCTAATGTGGCCTGTTCCTGCCACAGCGGTGACGTTTTGGGTGTGTGAGCCGAGAGACTGTTTCTCCCCCCGTCAAGAAGTAATGTGACTCTGTAGTCAAGCCTGTAGTCAGCTCCACTGATCAAAACATATTAACAAGAGAGTCAGTCCTGTCAGGCATGGTCCACTGCATGATTTTGAACTATGATTTAAAAGCACTTCCACCCTGCCAGTCTCGCCAGTGAGTCCATCATTATAAACGGATGTTACGCAGCCGAGCTTTGTTCAAACCCACAGAAATGTATTTTAAATTCTAGTCAAGATCCCAAGGTTTCCAAAGATACCAAATCTGTCAGGCTGGATTACAGGGAAATGTGTAAAAAATGAAGCACAAACATCTAGGTTTTTTCCATTTGATGTGATGGAGCAGCCATAAACAAATGACATGTTAGGTTTGAATATTTCACTCAATAAAGGCAGCTGTAGCTTCAATGAAGCTCTGGAATGAACAGATGCAGAATATGTTTGTGACATTGTCGTACAGTTTGGAAAAAATGTTTTTTCTAACTTTGAAGCTACTTAAGGGGAAATTGAAGGGTAAACTGAGTGTGAAAGGGATTAAGGCAATGAAATGTAAAACCCCAAATAGAATCAAATCATATGCTAAAGCTGCCTTTTAAAAATGAAAAAAGAGATGACTAACTTACTCATTTGCACGTCTGTCTGCATTAGGGTTAGATTAAGGTTAATGTAGCGTAGATTTGCATTAATGCATGTTGTTTCTGGTTACAACTGCAACATCCTTCAACTCTCATAAACATTGCTTGTGCAGTGACTGTGAATGTAAGAGAGTCCAGGCTGTGATTAATGTATTAAATGATCCGTTTGGTGTAGCCATGTACAGCCTGAAGGTTAAACAAGCAGGCGTGTGACCGGAGGGGCAGCGGCTTGAACCTGCAGATCGCCTGGGAAACTCTGGGCAGATGAGATGAATAAGCAACTGACTCCTGACTCATCAACTACAGTCAGGTGCCCTTGAGCAAGGCACTGGACCCCGAACTGGTGCAGTGGAGCAACACAGTATGAGACTGGTCGCACTTTGCAGCTCCCACTTTTCATTTTTTGTGTGTAACCCATGCAGCTGCTTCCTACAGGCTTTGCTGTGAATAAGTTTGTTCTTAAATCAACTTGTCTGGATAAAAAAAATAATTTTTTTTCTGTTGATCTGAAAACTAAACCCTGGTTATGGCATTTGACTTTTAAAAACACAACAAGTAGTTTCTGCTGTTTGACAGTACACTGAAAAAAAGTGTCAAGTGATTTTCTCTTGCTTCCAGACCTATCAAGCTTATTTTGTGATATTTTTAGTCTAATTATATTTCTGCACTGGCACACAATCTTGCTGTTTTCAATAACTTTCACTTGTTACATGCCAAAATGACTTTGTTCAAGAAATCATCATGAAACAATGCTGAAAGTTACATTCTCCTGAAAAAAAAGTCTAATTTGTTGAAAGCAGTAAAATGATCTGCCTTGAAATAACATGATTTCACACAAAATAAAATCCTAAAATAAGCTTGATAAGTCTGGATACAAGATAAAATAACTTAACAGGTTTGTCTTTGCAGTGTAGCCACTAGACCAGGACACACTGCTGTCAATACACATTAACTGTGGAGGGAATCTAACCCGCAGCCTTTATGTGACAGGAGAGACGCTGCTGGTCTTCTGCGCTCACACTCGCTCTGCATAAAGCTCTCGACACACACACACACACACACACACACACACACACACACACACTCCCACACGCCGACACACCGCACGCTCGTGAATGCCAACACACACACAATTACAAACAATTATCGCCTTCTCACTTATGAACACACACGTATCTGATTCCCTCCCACACTGCAGTCATCGTCACACATGTTCACACGCTCCAGGGACTCGGCACCAGTTACACAGATGCAGCCGTTCAAGTCCCACTTAGTACTGCAGGGTGCGTTTCTGCTCCAGCAAAAACTGCTTGGGGAAAAAAAACAATATAGGCCTAGATAAAAAAAAAATATATACATGTTTTCCTCTCTTTTCAGCTGTCCTAAGTTGCAAGCATTGGTCAAATAACTAGTTGGTTTAGTCTTTTTTTTTACTGTGATTCTACTGTGGTAAATGGCTGGGAGAGGCACATTAAAAAAACCACCAAAATAAATTGTCCTATGTTTATTATTTGTCATCTGGGTTTGATTTGTCAACAAAATGGCACGTGACGTGAAAGTCCCGGATGTTGGAGTTTCCCACCTGCACATGAACACAGCATAAGTGTTGAAGAAATGTTCTGGAGTCAGAGGTTCGTCTTACTTGAATATATATTTATTAAAAGGAGTCTCATGAGAGGAAGAGATGCACACAGCAGGAGGCTTCATACACTTCTTTGAAGAGAAAGAGACTGAACCAGTCCTTTATGTATCTTTCAAGGATGTACAGAATGTGCTGACATTAAAACAGGTCACCAAAGTAGAGTAGAAACAACACATGTTATGTCTGAAGTTAGAGCATCCATGGACATCTCAGAGACATCCAGGAGCCACTCTGACAACAAGACCTCTGCCATAGTAAGTTATGGCACAAGGGTTACAGTGAGGTGACCATACATCATGAAACCTTACATTCCCTGAGGTGACCCCAGTTCAGCTGTTAATACATTTGTTGAATTTTCTTCCACAATAAGTTATGGGCAAAAAATGATAGTATGGGACGGTAGAAATCCCAATCATCACCAAACTCTAATCATCTGATCCTTGGGCCAAGCTGACACATCTCTCCCTTCGAACTAACTCCTGTAATCAGCTTCTGTAAAGGCTTCATCTCTGTAATATGATGTTAGCACAGTCTGAAGCATGACAGAGCCTACAACTGACATCTGCATTTTAATAACAAACTCAACTGGACAGGTCTTCTCCCCACTGGGAAGTTTAACACATTGATTGACACTCTACTGTATACAGCCAATGAAAACACGAGCGCAGCCTCACGGCCAACCAGGAAGCTCTAACTGCGAGGAAAAAAGGGGGAAAAGGTGTTTCCCAGAGAAGCAGGATTTCGGTAACATGGCTGATTTGGGTCTGGCCTTGCAAGACTACAGACTGTCAGGCTCCTATACGCAGGAAAGCAGGTGGACTGGTGATGTGAACCTGGTGCGTCTCAGCAGCTGTGAATGGAAACACTGAGCTGTCCATGGTGCTGACAGCCTCCACTGCACTGATGCAAGATACAGATGCAAGACTTCTACAAGGAATTCCACTGTAGTATTCTGGTACAATTCGGCAAATCCATTTTTTTATCAGGAGTTTTTGGATGGTTATGTCCATATTAAGGTAAGACTGCTATAGGGAGACACTGGCCTTTTGTTAAATATCAGATATCGGCCAGTAAACCTTGTCCACTGCTGATATAATGGAGGTTCCAGCTGCAGAGAAACAGTCCATTAAGCCTAAATGCTGCTTCAGAGGCTTTTCCACCCTGACAAGAAGAACAAGTCAGTGGGAAACACTGAATACTTGTGTTTTGTTTGGCATGAAAATGATCAAATTTGCCAATATGTCGGCAATAACATAGCATAAAACATTGGCAAACAGCACCTCCAATAAATATGATCAATATATTGTGATCATGTGGCAATTTGATTGATCGAAGAAGTGTTCCAACCTGATAATTCCCATAAAGCACTGCTAGCCGCTGTGTTGATGTCTATGCCAGCTTTTGTAATAACCAGGGAGCCAGCAGGTCAACTTTACTGCTTTCTCCAGTTTTTTATTATTATATATGTACAATACTTTGCAGAAAACTTAAAGCCATAATACGCATTAGTACATTATTTATTGTGATTATGGATAATTTGATGATGCTGATTACGCAAGGCGCAGCCAATCATCTTTGTACCAATAATCACAATACAGAAAGCCGTCTTGGGAAATGTTGCTGCAATAAACAATTTGATTGGCGATGTACTGCTAGCAGCTCAGCTAATGAGACTAAACTGGTTTAGAGACTGAAGCCTCTCTTGACTCGCTCTCCCTGCAGCTCCTGCAGTGATTTCAAACCGAAGGCGCCGGCCTCTCATGATGACTTTAAACTGATTAGGCCGTGATCTCCAGGCAGACTCAATAAAGAGCTGAAGTTTGTTTAGCCAAGATGTATGCTGCCTTGGCCTCTGATCCTGCTGCTCTCTGCTGGACTGCTGCCTTCAGAGTGCTTCTGTAGAAAATGTTTCAGTAGCTTTTGTGTTACTTTTATGTGATTTCTTTTGTCCACATTTAATATTTCTTGATAGTCGAGCCCCAGAGCCTCTTTCCAGATATATCCAAAGACAAGACAGTAAACAGAGTTACTAGGAGCATGGTGAATGGCAACTGTAAAATACCACATTGAAGATCTAAATTTGGACAATCAGCTTTCTCCATAAAAGGCTGTCAACTCTGGAACACATTACCAACTGAAATCAAATTAATTCCAGATATATATATTTTTATACAATAAAGGTTAAGTGCCGGCTAAAAGCAAACCAGAGCTGTACTCATTTTTAGCTAATTGTACTTTTAAATTACTATCGGTGTATGGTGTATGTGTATTGGTGTATTGTGGTATGTGTATTGTGGTATGTGTATTTTATGATACTTATGATATTATTATTATGATTTTGTGATACTGAAAGCTGTATATTTTAATTACACTGTAAATGTAAAAGCCCAACTAGGGATAAGAGTTGAAAATTAGCAATAGCTATAAAGCACATCAATTTCATGCTCTGTATTGGAACTATGTTAAATTGCATCGTCCCTATCAAATAAAATTCAAATAAATAAATAAAATACAATTCTCTTAGCTAGATAACCCTACCTTGAAAGAGACATTCTCACTTTGTTATTACCTGGTTAAATAAAGATTTTTAGCAACACAGAGAAAACACAATAATATAACCATGAACATGACACTGAAAAAAAAAAAGATCAATGAATAATTTTCAATCAAATCAAGAGTCACTGTCCCTTGAGAAAGCCTCTCTGCTAAGTTTTCTGCATGACATTGAGGATAAATAATAGACGAAAACATCCCAGAGTGACGGGGGTTTATGAGGTGTGATGTGCTGTGGTCTCCTCAGCCCCTGTTTCCAGCGGTGCCGGTTTAGGATTTCATGGTTGAGATATGGAAACCGCGTCATGATCATGTTTCCCCCGCTTCCCGCTGCACGCCACCGCCGGGGCTCCGTAAGGCAATTAGAGAGCGGGCCGGGAGCCTCTGTGGAGAAACACAGACTGAGCGGGAGATTTATTCAGATTTAATAAGGGCGGTGTGGTGGGAGGCTAAATTGATGCTTTCCTTCCCTCATGCGAAGCTCAAATTGGGCGGTAGTCTAATAGTCTGGCCCTCCACTTAAACCCAGTGGTAACCGCTCCTCTGCTGTTAGTCTATCCTGTGAGATTTGTGCAGTTTTAACAAGGGGTGGGGGGGGGGGTGTCAGTTTCTTCCACTCTTCCCTCTAACTGTAACTGTTAGCAAGCAGGATGCATTTAATAATTTGTTCTATTAAAAGAAGCCGATCGTTGAAGATTGAATCTGATACCGGAAATAAAAACATTGAAATCATTTGATTGATTGATTTGCATGTGTTTGGCTGGCTGCAGGAATGTAATTCAATTTGTTTTGGGGGGGGGGGGTAATTCAGTTTGTGGTGGAGAAACGTTATTTTCACATAATACGTGTAAACCGGTGTTTCAGAGGTCGTGGTCATTTCACGTATTTGTGTGAGATCGGGTTGTTTACCGAACTAGAGCTGCAACGATTAATCGATTAGTTGTCAACTATTAAATGAATCGCCAACTATTTTGATAATCGATTTATCGGTTTGAGTAATTTTTTTAAGCAAAATAAGTCAAAATTCTCTGATTCCAGCTTCTTAAATGTGAATATTTTCTGGTTTCTTTCCTCCTCTATGACAGTAAACTGAATATCTTTGGGTTGTGGACAAAACAAGACATTTGAGGACGTCATCTTGGGCTTTGGGAAACACTGATCCACATTTTTCACCATTTTCTGACATTTTTATAGACCACGACAACTAATCGATTAATCGAGATAATAATCAACAGATTAATCGACAAAGAAAATAATCGTTAGTTGCAGCCCTGTACCGAACGCTCTCCTTCCTCTCTGTAGGAGCAGAAGACTCTTCCGGGGACGTTGTTCTCTCTTCGGTTACGTTTGCGAAGAAAGAAAATAAATCAGACTAAACACGGGTAAACACGCAGGAAATTATTCGAAAGATTGGGCAAAAATCAAGCTGTGTTAATCAGGTTTCTCATAGTGTGAGATTGGCCTTTATCTGATTAAAGAAATCACACTATGCTGTTGGCATGACTGCTTGAATAATAAATAATGAATAATGAATAATTAGGGAATAAATCATCAGTTTCTTTCACTTTTCCCCTAACTGTGACTGCTGACAAACACGGTGCATTTGATCATTTGTACGATTAAAAGAAGAAAATCACAAAAGATGGAATCTGGTGGTGAGAAATAAATGAATATACATCATTACACCACATATATATGTCTGTCTGCATGGATTGGCAGTGTCAGCAATTTTTCTGTCATTAGACAAAAGCCTCGTCCTCCACTTAAACCCTGTATTAGCTTTATTAACCGGTGCAGTTTGATCATCTGCTGCTGTGTATGCTGGGAGATTTGTTCAGATTTATCAAGAAGGGCTGATGAGCGGATGAATAGATTTTCTCTCCTCTCTCAGATCTTTCTTCTCTTAATATTACAGTAGGTGAAAGCCTAGACCTCCACTTACAGCTGATATTAGCTGTATTAACAGATACAATTTGTTCATTTACTGTAGTATGTGCTGGGAGATTTGCTCAGATTTAAAGACTCTATAGACAACTTTTTTGCTTTAACTTATCATTATGAAGTAAATGATGATTGCACAGTGTAACGGCTATAGAATAATGACACCATCGGCGTTTAGATTGGTTCCCTATAAGCCTCGCTTTCACTATGCAATTCTGTCTGCCACCGGGTACGATCTCCCGGGAGAATGAAGGCACAAAGGAAGTGCGTCATCCATTGCGCAACCAACAGAGGTCCGGTAGCTATCCCCAGTAAATACAAAAAAAAAAAAAGGTAGCTATCCCCAGTAGTGGAAATGGCGGACGGTGGAACAACCGCAGTGACAGTGGAAACACTACCCTCTATCATAGCACTGAGATCAGGGTTTCTAGTTCAAATTGGGATTGTTTCTTGCTTTGGACAGTAGCCAGGCTGCTGGTGGTAGCGTTAGCCATGTTGCTAACGCTACCGCTAGCAGCCAGAAAACGAACCAGGAGCTACAAGGAAGCCAGGACCAGCCAGAAACATACATCTATGTTTGTTTTTAGAACAAAAGAAACAAACATCTAACTATGTTTGTTTCTGACTGCTAGCGTTAGCTATCGTAGCTAGCGTTAGCAACGTTAGCCATGTTGCTAACGCTAGCTAACGCTAACGCTAGCAGCCAGAAACAAACAAATGATCCATTGTCCGTTTGATAATCTAAACAAAGAACACGTTTTCTTGCAGTGGCCTTTCTAAAATGAGCAGTGGTGAAAGTTATTATATTGTGTTATGATCAAGGAGTTGATAAGCAGACAGATGGTTTGTTCTGTTGCACAGAGCTAGGCTCTAACAGAAAGAGATCCGGTTGTCTTTGCAACAGCGGTGCAAACAACAATACCACTTGGAAACGCTAGAGGGGGACAAAGGGGGGAAAGTTGAAAAGTTGTCTGTATCCACTTTATAGGAATAGTTCACCCAAAAATGAAGATTCTCCAAAACAACTGAAGTGGTTAGGGACCGATCTTAAGAGTTCAGAGAAGAACAGAAAATATCCATAAAATTACTCCATACAGCTCTTGAAGCATAATCCAAGTCTCTCGAAGCCAACGATCACAGACTGAGTGGAAAAGACCGATAGTGATGCCATTTTTTTAGAGAAAATCTTCACTACAGGCGAAAAACGATGCATGTGCACAGTCCTAAATCTCCTCCACTTCCTTGTTTACACTCCTAGACACAACATGATTATTGATTTTAGGAAGTCAGCACCCATCCCCAGACTCACAGTTATTGAGGGAACTGAGATTGATTTGGTGGAGAACTACAAATATTTGGGTCCTGTGTTTGATAATAGGTTGATGATAGGTTGTGCTTTCAGGCTAATGCAGATGCCATTTCTAAGAAGGTACAACAACGTCTTCTTGAGAAAAATGAATTCTTTTAATGTGTGCACCAAAATGACAGAACTTTTATTGAGTCGGTGCTGTCTTTTTGTATTGTGGCGTGTATTTGGGAACCTGAATCTGGCCAATAAGAATAGACTTGGTCGGCTTGTCAGAGTGGCCAGTAAAGTTATTGGGGTGAACCAAGCACAGCTCTCTGACCTTTACGATCGGCTTCTACCTTCAGGTAGAAGATATAGAGTTCCAACTCAGAGGACTACAAAATTCAAAGACTCTTTTGTTTGCACTGCAATTAGTGATCTTGCACGGTACTGTATTGTATTGTTGTCTCTGTGTTCTGTTTGGTATGTTGTCTTTCATGTTGTATTTTATGATGGATTGAATGTGTTTTTAATACCTGGCTACAACTAAATTTCCCCTAGTGGGATAATAAAATTTGACTTGACTTGACTTGACTAGTCTTCGGGCTCCATCACACAAAGCTTCGCTCAGACCTCACGTTACCTTTTCGGTCTTTGGCCTGTTTCCTAGCTGTCTCTCCACTAGAGCTGCAACGATTAATCGATTAGTTGTCAACTATTAAATTAATCGCCAACTATTTTGATAATCGATTAATTGGTTTGAGTCATTTTTTAAGAAAAATAAGTCAAAATTCTCTGATTCCAGCTTCTTAAATGTGAATATTTTCTGGTTTCTTTCCTCCTCTATGACAGTAAACTGAATATCTTTGGGTTGTGGACAAAACAAGACATTTGAGGACGTCATCTTGGGCTTTGGGAAACATTGATCGACATTTTTCACCATTTTCTGACATTTTATAGACCAAACAACTAATCGATTAATCGAGGAAATAATCGACAGATTAATTGACAATGAAAATAATCGTTAGTTGCAGCCCTACTCTCCACAGCACCGATATTTAAAAAAATATCTGAGTGAGAGGTCTTCCCCGATGGTTCAACAGAGAGAAGCCTGTGAGACTTGTATGGGGGTGAGTAGATACTGACTGGATTTTCATTTTTGGGTGAACTGTTCCTTTAACAAAGGGAAGGTGAAAATTATGTTTTCTTTTACGTTTTCCCTAAACTATTATGAAGAAGGTGGTGCATTTGAAAATGTGTTCAGTAGATCAAAAAGCAGATCATTGAGATAAACTCTGGTGGGAAATGAACACATAAAATCTCTAAGCTATCTGCATATAATGGCTGTCTGGATGGATTGGTGATGTCAGTAATATTTCTCTAATATGAAGATGACATAGATGATATTGCTTTTCTGCTGTCAAAGATACTGGGAGATACATTTATTTAAAAAGAGGGGGGTTCATACGTTTGTTCTATATTTCAATGGTCTAAAGGTTTTACTTGTCTCCTCTTCGTCTCCCCCTCCCCCTTAAAGAAATAGTTCACCCAAAAATGAAAATTGTGTCATCATCTCCCCCCCCTCATGCCAGTTGAAACACAGGTGAAGTTTGTCCATATAACACACAGGGAGGCTGCAGCACAACTCCATAGCAGCCTTCTCCAAAACAACTGAAGTCAGTGGGGACCAGTTCTTCAGAGTTCCAAAAAGACCTACAGTATATTTACACCATCATTTAGTGCAAATCTGAACTACAGCTGATTGATTTGCAACAAATAATGGTGTATAGGTCTTTCTATTCACAGTGTGATTGTTTGGCTGTTTTTGTTTTGGAGCTCTAAAGAACAGGTCCCCATTGACTTCAGTTGTTTTGGAGAAGGCTGCTACCAAGTTGTGCTGCAGCCTCCCTGTGTGTTATATGGACTAACACATTTCACCTGTGCTTCATTTGGCATGAGGGTGAGTAGATGATGAGAGAATTTTCATTTTTGGGTGAACTATTCCTTTAAGACTGCAGTAGATGAAATCAGTAAAGGATCAGAGCTTTCACCTGACTTCCCAATAACGATCTCGCTCTCAGTGGTTACGAAGGTTTGCTACGAGCGATTTCAAGTGAAGTATTACATAATTTCAATCAGGAAGACTACTTATCATTCATTCATGCTTTCTCTTCACCCAATCAGAGTTGGTGAACACTTTCCCTCTTTTTCCAGAGAACCAATCAGAGTTAGCCGTCACTTCCGTCTCTTTTTCAAAGAGCCAATCGTGACGGGAGTATATACACGTCACCTTCTATTAGGGCTGGGCGATATGGACCAAAAATCATATCTCGGTATTTTTAGGCTGAATGGCGATACACAATATATATCTCGGTATTTTCTACAAAGTGGGCTAAATGTTCAGTTGTAAGTAGGGCTGGGCGATATGGACAAAATCAAATATCACAATATGTTTGACCAAATACCTCGATATCGATATTGCGACAATATTGTAGGGATGACTATTGGTGCTTTCACAAAATATTTACACAATGAGATTTTTGATGAATAATCATCAGTAATGTGGATATAATGACTAAGTGGGTAAAGGCAAATAATAGAACAGCTAGAACAGTCTGGTAAGTTCAGAAAATGACATCACTTTACTGTAATGCAGCCTTTAAAACCAGGAAAAGACAACACTTATGCCATATCACAATATTACGATATCCAAAATCTAAGACGATATCTAGTCTCATATCACGATATCCATATAATATTGATATATTGCCCAGCCCTACCTTCTATGCTATTGCCCTTCGTCCCTCCTCCACCCCGTCACCACCAGTGTCCAGGCTCCAGAGGAACTCCCCAGGGGGGCGGGGCTTCCTAATTCCTACGTCTATCCCGGATGTACTCCTAACTTCACGAATGGAGTTCCTGCATGGAGCTTACGCCAAAGTCTACATCTTGTTTCATGTCATGAATAAACTTTTTCATTCCAGCATTCATCCTAGTCTCTCTCCTGGTTGAAGAAGGTTCGTAGATTTTTTTACACACGTTGCCCAAAAAAGCAGTTAAGGCTAAGAGCAATTTACGGAATAGTTCAACCAAAAATGAAAATTCAGTCATCATCTACTATAACCCCGTCCCTAGTGATGCTTTACTTTATTCTGTTACAGGATAAAATAATGTGAATACTGGTCAGAGCTGCTCAGACTGGTTTCATTGCTGTTTCTAAGAAGGATGATGAGGCATAATGCAGAAAAATTAAATTAAACCTTGTGCAATTCAGATAAGTGAGACTTAACTCCATTAAAAAGACACATTAACGGCTTCATTTTCATTTAATGGCTTCATTAGTTGATTCATAAAGGATTCACTCGCTGTAATTGTTCAGCTCAGTGTGAGGTTCAAAAACATTTATGTAAACATTTGCCCTCTATCCGTCGGTGTTGTTTGTTACGTGATTATTGTTGTTAATTTGTGAAAATGAATGAAATGTGATAGATAACAGAAGGGAAAACACATTAGAGGGAGATGATTTGGAGACGAGCAGAGGATCTTATAATGTGTTTGTTCTGGGAGGGAATCACATGCTTGACATTTCATTTAAACCCAAACGCCATGGGGAGAGCGCCTCCTGCTGTGTGTGTGAGTGTGTGTGTGTGTGTGTGTGAGAGTGTATGTGTGTTGTCTTTGAGTGTATCCAACTGTGAGTACAGTATGTGCGTGTGTGTATGCTTATTTTAATTTATCTCTGGGGTGTCATTATTTCAGCGTGTGTGTGTGTATGTATGTGTATGTGTGTGTTGTGTGTGTGTGTGTGGTGTGTTGTATGCCCTGCTGCAACTCAGTGAGCGGTCTCCATTTGTTTGACATGTAGAAAATGGACTTGAAGAAGGTAGTGTAAACACACACACACACACACACACACACACACGCTGTATTCTCACAGTGCAGTCTTACACACATCTGGTCAATTATCTGCAGGAATCCTCGCAGCTGTCTGCTGTCAAAACAACAGGCATCAGAGGACTACACACACACACACACTCCACACAAATACACACACACACACACACACACACACAGGTATAGACACTCAGGCACACACACACAGCTTCTGTCAGTTAACAGACAGGGAGAGCTAGGTATTCATGAATTAGAAATGAAATGATGATTTTACCTTCCACAAAAAAAAAACGTTAAGATGCTTTGTTCTTACTGTGAACACACACACACACACCTACCTACACACACACACACACACACAGAGGAATCCCTTGAATTCTTAGGCAGCTCCACAGACTCTGTGGAAATCCTGAGGAAAATGGGGATTGATTTTGACGGGGAATTCTTCACCATCCATGTTGGGGCTCGGTGGAATTAATTTACACCAATCAGCCGGTCCGCCTTCCTAATGCTGAGCTGAAGCCTCATCAACACAATCCATGTTTTTTGGAACCTCGCTTTAACCTCCTGTCTGCTCCCGTTCATCTCCTCCTGCCCTTCATGACTGAAGTGGATTAAACAGGTGAAATCAATAAGGGATCAGAGGTTTCACCTAAATTCACCTGCTCAGGTGTTAATATATTTTGCACATTCGCCAAGTCAGCAGAAGTCCATCGGCTTCCTACTGAGCCGAGTGAACAGGCGAAACTCAGCCGATGTGAAGCTTGTCGCCACAGCTGAACTTTTCATTTCCCTACCGATGTGATTTAGTCTCATGAACGATATTTCCACCTGGCGAGTGCTAAATGGACGAGAAGTCGATTCCAGCAATTCAAAATGAACTTTAATTTGAAAGACGACAGGAATAATCATCTCAGAAACAACGCTTGGAGAAAGGGTGCGTCCACCGTTGGGGTCAAAGGTAGCTCTGAAGTCAATTTATTGATTTCTGTTCAGCTGTGTTAACAACTTATATTTGAATGCTCAAATCGAACTTTGTCAGCGTTGCGATGACAGCAAGAAAATCTAACAATGTCATGATTTTGAACGAGATTTTGAATGAGACACGACAAAGACAAAAACAGAAAGACAAAGAGACGATTTGATTTGTATTTTAGGGGAAATGCCTCAATTCAGTCAAAGCTCAAAGCCGCAAATGTGCTGGAAAGAGACAAGAGAAGCGTAGGTGCAAAAACGAAAATTGATGTCTTTTGTTACTCTGTGCATACTCGTCTTTTTTCAGTTCATATTGGTATCGGATATCTGTGTGACATCCAAGAACAGATATGAGCAGTCCTCCACAGAGAGGGCCTGCAGTGTGAACGAAGCCTTAGATGCAACTTGAGTCCCATAAAAAGTGACAAGAACGTGTGGATCAAGTCGCCGAGGGGCAAAGTGGGCAGGAAGGTTCAGCTGGAGTTTCACCAAACACTCCTACCAGCCCTCACACACACACACACACACACACACACACACACACACACACAAATCTCCTCCTCTTGATAATAACTCTGTGCAGCAGCATCAGAACAGCTTTGGCATTTTCTTAAGCACAAAGAAGAAAGACCAGAGGTTGGCAGAGTCCCACATGAGGACTTTCCATTCTCTTTGCTCTGATAACAGTGTTTACCAGCAGCAACGGCACGACCTTTGACCTTTGGTATTTCTCCCACAAAAACCACTCCTGCTCATGGGGCTGGATACCAGCTGACTGATATGAGCACAACTGACTTAATTTGACATGAGCAGACTTGAACAAATACATTCATTTAGTGTTTGTTGGATTGTTTGGTGTTGATGATTTACACTCAAGGAAAATAGTATCTGAAAAGTCTTGAAACCTTAAGTTTGAGGTTTGGTGATGCGGAAGCTGAATACAATGGAGGAAGACTCGATTTGCATTAAATGACTGATAACATTTTGGTTTTTTTTCACTCACAGAGCGATCACACGGTGTCAGAAGACTTGGATTATGCTGCAGCTCTATGGAGACATATATTTTATTTATTATTATTAATTTTTTTTTTACTTTTTGAAGCCTAAAGGACTGGACTTCATTCACTGCAATTGTTTGGAAGAAAGATTCTCCAGCAGTGAGCCTGGAGAACTGCTGGCAAGTTGTATGAAGAAAAAAAAACACTCATCCAATTTGTACTGGCATGAGGAAGAGTCAATAATGACCAAATTAAAATTTTTGGTTGAACTATTCCTTTAAGCACTTGTCTTGTTTTGTTACTGATGAGCCCCACATTTGAGGCTGTGTGGCAAGATAAATCAAGCGCACATCAAGTTATTCTAACATTTGTAAACAATATCCATATGCTGGGTTCCTGTGTAGTTGAACACTTGCAAAAAAAAACAAGTTTCCATATTCTGCAAGATCAATTTAGAACATAAAATATTTCAAACAGCGATGACAGATATGTCAAAATATGATTTTGATCCGAAGTAATACCAAGGCTAGGAGCTTACTTTTTTATAATTTATTATTAATATGAGGAATAGAGAAATTATTAAGCTAAATCTGGAAAGCTCTGCAGTCCGACCTGATTGACTAAATATCAATACATTAATCACACTAAAACTTTAATGCACCGCAGCATTTAACAGAAATAAAATAATAGCAGCAGAGAAAGTTTTCTTGGAGAGTTTTTATGGGTTGGCAAAGTCAATAATGCATCTAGATTATATAGTAAACGATGAAATAAAAATGTTTTAATCCAAAAAGGAATTGAAGCTTTTATGATATTGATACTTTTGGTGCTGGTATGGATAATCAGAAGAAGACGTCAGGATGGGTAGTATGGATAATTTGAGGATCGACCCGTCCATCCCTAATTTCAAAACATTATTCAGGTGTTTCACTCCTGTCTAGTTAAATGTGTAGAACCTGGCTGGGGTCAGCGGTGCGATTCATAATTAAAAATACATGCACCTGCAGTAATTTAAGGCACTTGGGTTGAAACATCCACGAAACACATCTAATATTCATATATGTTTTCGCTGAGGTCGAGAAGTGAGCCGATGCGAGCTGACGGAAGGGTGCGCTTGTTTTATGCCGAGTGACAGAGTGTGTTCATGTGGGTCTCTCTCTCTCTCTCTCTCTCTCTCTCTCTCTCTCTCTCTGTCTGCAAATACATGTATGGATGCACACACACACACACAGTGACTGGCTTGTCTGACTGAGCTAGTTGGCGTCACAGTGATACTGTTGTGATAATGTGTGGGGAAAGCCAAAGGGAGTTATAATATACAGCTCAACACTGCTTAAAAATGTACAAAATTGTATTTTCTTGTATTTCTATATCAAGATATATATATTTGCACCTCTTGTGCAGGTGCTTCAGAGGATGAAGGTTAACAGTTCTTAGTAGAAAGAATCTCGCACACTGTTCTTGCAACTTATCACCATTTAATACTTTACTGACATTTGGGGTTTACTAGACCTTCTTCAGAGTGAACAGGTATCATGACAGTGACACCTCTTATATGTACAATGCTCCGCCCCTTTCTCAGCTGGTGTGGGACAGTGATTGGATGATTGAATTAGCTCCATCCTTGGATCCCACATCCGACACAGGTGTCACTAGTTAGTACGAATAGCAACAAGCAATGTTGCCAAAGCATTAAGGTACAGTTTATCTATCTATCTATCTATCTATCTATCTATCTATCTATCTACAGTATATCAGTGTTTTAATCATTTTGCTGTTTGGTGGAGAAGAGACAAATGGAGCAGCATCTCCCCTCAGGCTGCATGGAAATGATGAACACACACACACACACACACACACACACACACACACGGGGCATAAGCATTTATCCACCACACACAAACACAGGCACATTAACAATAAACAGAATTAACAGACACACACTCTTTGATGTCAACTTACTGCCAAACTCAGCTGCATTTGAAGACGCTGAGTCAGCATCAGCACATCTGCAGTCAGACAGCACGATGAATGAAAACTAACAAACTGTGATATTAAAGGTCATTTGTTTTCATTATGATCAGACTGTATGTACAGTATGCTGCAGATTATCTGAGCTGAATCTATCTATCTATCTATGGCTCTTTCTGTCTATCATCATTTAGCTTCCTTCCTTCTATTCTTTTCCTCCTTCCATCAGTAATATTGTGCCATCTCTGTGAAAGACGAGTAAAAACTGTAAAAATATAGTACCATGTTATCTTACATGGAGCTAAAACTCGAGGCAGACTGTAGTTTTTGATTGTATTTTGCTTTTGTACATTACTGTTTGTTCTTTACTCTCTTGGCTCGGTCACGTTTGAAAATGAGATTTCTAATAGCGGTGGGAATAAAGGTTCGATTGAAATAAGAAGTGGACATGGTGGCCGACCCTGACCTCTGACCTCTCTGTGGAGGGGAGAAAAGATGAGTTTCGCTACAAGGATCCACAGAAGATCATAATTTGTGAAATAAATAGCTAAACAAAAACATAAACGGTGTGGAGTTAATTTAAAACATGTTGTATATCCATTGTGAAAAAAAATATACATATAATACCCAAATGTCATTCAAAAATACAGATCTGTTAGTGTCATTATTTTGTTAACCGAAGATTTAATTTAGCCGCTACCTGCTATCGTTCAACATTTCCTACTTTATTCAATCACTCTTCCTTCCTTCATTCCTCATTCCTTCCTTCCTATCCCTTTTTCTTGCATTTCCCTCCTTGCTTCCTTCATCCCTCGCTTCCTTTTCTCTCCCCTTGCTTCCTTCCATCATCCCCCTCATTCTTCCCTTCCTTCCCTCTTTCCTCACTTCCTATTGTCTTACTTCCTTCGTCCTTCCTTCATCATTTTTGTAAAGAGTCAATGTCCCATTTTTTTTTTTCTAAAAGGCGGGCGTCTCATTTTGGACCCAAACATCCTCATTATCTCCAAACAGTTTTGTGCCACTGTGATCCATGACAAGTCAATAATCTTTAGGCCTATGAATATTGCATGTTGTGCGTTAGTTTGACTGCTGTCATGGGGGACCGTGATGAAAAGGCGGCTCAATCAGTTAAATAATGCATGGTGTCGATGGTTATTCATTTACATCACTGATCACCGAACATGTCAGCTCCCCTCACGCTTCTGCTTACAGAAAGGCTGCAATTTATGTCTTTTCTTTAATGGAGAGAAGAAGAGATGGAGAGATGGAGAGCGAGGGAGGGAGGAAGAGAGAAAGGCCAGGCGAAGGCAGACGGATGGAGAGAAAGAAAAGGAGATGGATATTGATCTTTTGTCTTGATGCTCTGTGCTCAAATTTTATGCCATTTAAGGAGAAATCCACCCTCCGATACTCTGACACTGTTAGTTATCATCAATCTGTGAGGTTCAATACATTCCAGGAGTTATTTTGTGATGAAGTCTTACAATTTTTTTTTTTTTTTCTTTTTCTGGTGAACCCATTTTCCCCTCAACCTGCCTCCTCTGCTTCTACTTCAGTTAGTGATTTCCCAGAATGCCTTTCAGCAAATCCCACAGAATGGGTGCATTCAGCTGTGGGCTTTACATGTTGAGATAGTGGAGGGTTTTTTTTTTTTTCCAGTTGAGAAAAAAGCGAGAGGCTCCTTACTGAAACCCCCAGCCTGTCTCTCTGCTGCATTGCATTCTGGTCTCTCTCCTGCTCCTGTGGGTGGAGAAACTGGTCTCTCTCTCCTCTTCTACGATGGATTTCTCCCTGTGTGATTGTTGAACGTCTCTTGGGGCAAAATGGCGGCTCTAGAAAGAAGCCCTCGCTCTTTGATTCTGAGGGACTGAGGTTTTACATCCTGAAACATTTTCTCGTATCAAACTCCACTGTAGCTGCTGGAAACATCTGGAGGTGACATCACCTCGTCTCCGATTGGCTGCTTACCCGCTGGAATAAGAAAAATACACCAAACAAAAAATGGGACCTAGAAATGCAAGATACATCACCAACAGCAATGTGTATGTGTGTGTGTGTGTGTGTGTGTGTGCCTATTCATCGTATTCTGTTCCATCACCACACGGCCATCTTGGTAGGAAAATAACAGGTGATTGTAATAAATGAACAGGTGATTACAATCCAATGACAAACACAGCCAATGAGCTGTGTGTATTCTAAAGCGCTATAGTGGTAGGAAATGTATGTGACATCATGGGAATACTATGAATATGTGTGTGTGTGTGTGTGTGTATGTTTGTGTGATTTTGTGCATGCATGTGTGTGTGTGGATGTGTGTGTCTGATGCTCTATTGCCTCCTGGTTGTCATTATGTAATGACAACGCATTATGTAATAACACGACAAAATGTAATACATTTTCACTTCATTATGTAATAACACCCTCATTTTGTAATAATCTGCCGCGTTTTGTAATACACAGCCTGAAGGCAATATGTAATAAATTTCCTTGCATTTTGTAAAAATGATTACATATTGCGGTGTGTGTGTGTCTCCTGACATTTGTGTGTACCAGTACTTAGATGTTTGTGTCAGTATAACACTCAGTGTCGTGCAGTTTCTATGTCTCTATGAACCCTCAAGTACAGTTTCTATTAAGCTAAGGAATACAGTGACACTTAATGTAGTTTTGACCAATGAAAGATAATCTACTGAACTAATAGTATCTTTTTAAAATGAATTTTGAGTCAGTATGATTCATGCTAGAATGCATAAAATAAACATTGTTGTTATAATGTTATAATGATTTTTATGAATGAAGACATTCATTTTGGTTGGTTATTACATAATGCACCATATTATTACATTTTCATCAAAAAAAAAGTGCAACTCCTGTATTTTGTAATAATCACCACAATATGTAATAATTTATTACAAAATGCAGGGAAATTTATTACATATTGCGTTCAGGCTGTGTATTACAAAATGCAGGTGTTATTACATACAAACATACATACAAACCCATATAGGTGTTTTTGTGTGTGCATGCGTGTGTGTGTGTGTCTGTGTGTGTGACAGAGAGACAGAATATCAGTGTCAGTTGAAATCCTTCCTTGTAGCTGATCTAGAGTTCATCACTGCTTTGATCTCACTTCACACACACACACACACACACACACACACACACACGCTGTGATGGCAGAGCCTCCTGGAGACTGCAGCATCGCTCCGGAGACTCGACCAGTGGCGGATGATGATGATGATGATGATGAGGCACCTGGAGCCTCATCATCATCATTGGCTGCCGTACCAGAGGAGGCTGAGGCGGTCTGAGGGGGAGGTGCAACTGAAAAGAAGGAGCTCTTTGGTAAGGGAATGTCAAAATGATACAAAAAAGAAGGAAAGGACCAAAGCAACTCTTGGGAAAGTTATAATAATAAGCCTTTATTGCATGGTTAATTACCCTATTGTTTTTGTTCGGATTATTATTATTATTATTCCGCTTCTGCCCTAAAAGTATCTGGGTCTCAAAAACCGTAAGGACTACAGGTCCTAAACCTGGCAGATACATTCAAATCTCAGCCGCTACTGAGGCAAAGAAAATCCAAGCGCCACCAGTCGACCTGATCCTGAGCCCAGCTCAGGAGACAGTTGAGATGAGTGGGACTCTGTCTCCAGCTGGGATCCCCCCTGCTGGACCAGGCACCTTCCCGCCTGGAATGATTCATTTCATCCCGGGGTTCGGAGCCCCGCAGCGCGGCCCCGTAACCTACAACCCTGCTGTGGAACACATTGACCAAGGCTTGAGACTTCAGCCGGTTAATGCTTCCATCACTTTGCCAGTGGCCAACAGAGCTCAACCCCCACTCCCTGCTCTCCCTGCTCCTGTTGCGAACCATTTATTTCTATAGCCCTTTATCACAGTGGTTCCCAAACGTTTTCTGTCAGGCCCCCCTTTGATGATATAGGAAGATTTTAAGCCCCCACCGCACCCCACCCACCCCAAATGTGCCGTACCTTCTTTGTTTTGAATGAATTGCATTATAATATATATAAACTCTTGATTTGTTTTTCTGTCTAAAATAATTATCATATACATATCACACCCATAGGGGGCGCAACAGCAACAATGACCATACATCATAGAAACAAAATTATTTTTTCCCAGTTTTCCCTGGGTGAAGCCGCATTGTTTTCAGAAGCCCCGCCCATTGGCGCCATATTAGATATTCTGCCATTTTGAATTTTCTCAAAAAGCTAGTTTTGCGAACTCAACCTAGACCGTTGAGGCAATAGTCTCCAAATTTGGTATGCATCATCTCTGGACTCCCCTGATTACAATTCATTCATTGGCTTCCAAACTTTTGTCAAATGTTGTGGGCGGGATCTATGATACGAAAATTGCCATAACTCATGAACGCATTGTGCTATCTTCACTAAATTGAATACACTTGTGCAGGTATCTACTCTGAGGTGATGTGTAACATTTGGTGTCCATGTAACGGGTCCCAGGAGGGAGGGCTGTAAACAGATAATACCTGTAGAAACAGGATAAGTAGAGAGATGAGAAACGAGATGTTGTCGTTGTATCTCAGGCGTTCTTCCTCTCTTTATTAAAATATACTTTCTTCTCTTTCAAAATGTGATATATAGAATTACACAATAACTGTCTGGCATACATGTCAATAAAAACACATTACCTTCACATGCACACATACATTCTTGATGATAATAATATGATAATATTTACCGTAGCATTAGTCAGTGTTTAGTTACTACAAGTCAATGAAAGGTAAAAATCATACATTCTTAGTACCTGGACTGCTTCACTAGTTAATTACCTTTTCTGTCATATATCAATATGAGTAAGTTACAAATATGAGCCTAATAGCTATGAAGATTTGCAATTAATTTATATTTACAACCATACAAAATCATGAGGATGCCTGAGGGTTTCACCAAATAAAAACATGTAACATAAATTTACAAAATGAAACATCCATCTATAAATATGTCCATCTATAAGGCACCGGAGTGGACATTAGTTTGTGCCTGTAACCATGGCAACCAGGCAACCAGCCGGCTAGCTTAACCTAGCATAACAATGATTATATACATTTAACATCACACCAGTCAGTTAGCCATCCATTTACAATAAAACAACAATAATAAGAATACTCTTACTGCAAAAAGACAACATTAACGGGCAATCTCTGGTCACAAATTACTCTATTTTTCTTGACCATTACCCAAGTTCTACGACCGTTTCCCCACAATATAAGACAATGACGTTAGCTAGTTAGCACAGATGCTAGCAGACTTTTAGCTGTCTTAAAAACACATTTACAGAGATCGCAGTTACAACAGAGCACACCCAGGCTTAGGTAAGGGTCTTATCTAAATGTGTATGAGGGGGCATTGTGTTCACAAAATGTACAAATCTGTAGAAACAGGATAAGTAGAGAGATGAGAAAGGAGATGTTGTTGTATCTCAGGTGTTCTTCCTCTCTGCCTGAGAATGCGACAGCTGATAATATATGCCAACGTCTCCCCCTAGTGACGAACACTGCTATACATTAGCCACTTTAAAGGCCATACAGGAATGAATGAAAGATGGCTTGCTCAGTGCAATCAAACAATAACACATACCAATACTATATAAAAATATATATACCCAAATTGTGACAAGACGTTTGTGTGTGTCACATCCACATCACATATTTACCCCAGAGGTCATCATGTGCTTGGACCCCGGCAATTGCCGCTTGCAGCTATATATTTACCTCCGCCAAGTTTGTTTGTTTGTGTGTTTGTTTGTCTGTTAGCAGGATTACGGAGAAAACTACTGGTCCGATTTTCATGAAACTTCGTGGAAGGGTGTAGCATGGGCCAAGGAAGAACCCATTAAATTTTGGAGCGGATCTGGATCCGACTCACGAACAAGCAATAATAGCACGAACCTTGGCCGAGTGCCCTTCTAGTTCATACTGAATTCATCAAAAACTCCCAGTATGAAATCATTTTTTTTTTTACCTTGAAGGCAGTATAATGTTCATTTGTTAGGCTGACTTGGCTGGAAGTCAATGAGACCTTTGTTTTGGTCGCCAACCGGCCATTCTGCCTGTGAAAACACGGCAAAGTTGGATTTTGTTTCTACTATGCAGCCGGCGGGCCAGACTGCAGCAGGACTACCAAACAGACAGGAGGTTTTAGATGTTGCTGGACTCACCGCCGGCTCACAGGTCGATCGCCCCGTCTTCCTCCCCTCTGACCGCCCCACCTCCCAGCCCAACTCACCCCAAAATACACTCAGCTGTTGTGTGATTGCCAATAAACTCAGCCTCCAGACCCAAATGCCTCTTTCTCTCTCGCACACACACACACACAAACACCTCTAGCTATGTGGCTTTGAAAAACCAGGGAGCGATAGACTGTCAGACACACTAATGCACACACGCACACACACACACACACACACACACACACACCCCTTAGCTCTCTGTGTGTTAAGGTACGGAGCGATAGGGCGACAGAATCTAAATTAGGGAGGAATTCTGCCTGACAGAACAGATACACTCTGAAGCACTGATAACTACACACACACACGTATACACACATACATACACACATACATAGGTAGACGTGCCAATATACACTCACCCACATCCAAGCACACTCAAACATGCACACACACACACACACACACACACTCAATCAAGTTTATGTATACACACACACACAAAAAAAAAAACATAGAACACTTTCACTCCAGAGACACACCTCCTATCCACCTCTTTTTAATCAGGTCTACGGATACGCCAAAAACTTGTTGTAGTCCTTTAACTTTAAAATAAGGGAACAAAAATGGAGTCCAAAAAGTTTGTTTTGAGCAGCACAGAGCCTGAGGGCCACAGTGCTGCAGTCTGCTAGTCCAGCTAGTTTTCCAGCCACTTGTTCACTCATTTATTCCATTTCCATCCATTCATTTATTCACTCACTTAATGTTCGCATATGTGCTGTTCATATTAGTTGAAAATATGGGGTCACACCCAATAGAAAGTTATTTTGTACAGTGATTTATTCCGTGATGGACGGAATATTTTCGTCCCTCCGACCTTCATCAGTGTCTGGAAGGCCAGAGGCAGGGGTGGAAAGTAACTAAGTACATTTACTCGAATACTGTACTTAAGTACAATTTCGAGGGACTTGCACTTTACTTGAGTATTACCATTTTATGCTACTTTATACTTCTACTCCACTACATTTCAGAGGGAAATATTGTACTTTTTACTCCACTACCTTTATTTGATAACTTAAGTTATTAGTTACTTTGCAGATTCAGATTATTAATACAAAATATAATCAACTAATAAATTGTGATGTATTATTATAGATTACTGTAAGCTACCCAGCAGTATATAAAGTAGTGGAAATCAGCCCCACCTTTTCCAGCTGCAACATTAAAGTGATGCTTACACATTAATGCATCAATAATTATAATTCTATAATATATACTGTATTATTCTGAAATGGGCCATTCTGCATAATGAGTACTTTTACTTTTGTTGCTATAAGTACATTTTTATGCTAATACTTATGTACTTTTACTTAAGTAACATTTTGAATGCAGGACTTTTACTTGTAACAGAGTATTTTTATACTGTGGTATTTCTATTTTTACTTAAGTAAAAGATCTGAGTACTTCTTCCACCGCTGTGTGTAGTGTGACACACGGGACATTTTTGATGTGATGACAACACATAAACGCAGCAGACACTCCCGTCTCTGTCACTTTGAAAACTGATTACACAGATCTGTTATTCCCGTGCGAACAGGCCCTTAACATAAAGCCTTCTTCCACCACTGGCCAGAGGACCAAAAACGTGAATGAAATAAAAAAAGATGTAATAAATTAAGTGCTCAACAAAGTAACTTTCTGCTGTGTGTGACCCATAGACTGTAAAACAGATGGACGTAGTGAGTGTGATGTCACCCGCTGGCTTCTGAAGGGCCATTTTGAAGCTGGAGGGGGCAGAGTTTGGGTCATCTGCAGAGCCACAACTCCGCCTGCTATTCCATTACTATGTCAGTGTTTCCCACAGAATTCAAATCTATTTGTGGTGATATGTGGGTTGGCGGGGGGTTGAGTGCCTTTTTATTCTTGTATTCTCTTATATTGTCAATATATAGGCTATTATCGATAAAGGATCCCATTACCTGAATGACTGAAAAAATATCTGATGTACTCTATTTTAAATAGTTCTATTTGTCAAACAAATAACTAACCTGTATATATCTAAAGTGCTCCCTTTCATGTACTTTGTTTCAAAGATAACACAACTTAAAAACAGAAACAG
>NW_027284662.1:5000-15055 GCF_046629955.1 Centroberyx affinis | reverse complement strand
GTAACTATAGCTGTGAAATAAATGAAGTGGAGTAAAAAGTACAATATTTCCCTCTAAAATGTAGTGGAGTGTAAGTACAAAGTAGCATAAAATGGAAATACTCAAGTAGTTTTGAGGTACTTGTACTTTACTTAAGTACAGTACTTGAGTAAATGTACTTAATTACTTTCCACCACTGGGGTTCCATGTTGGATTTGGGCGACACTTCGAGTCTCATTGCTAGTACACCCTTTTTTTTTTTTTTTAAATTGCACTGATTGGCCTGAAGGGGCGCTGCAGAGTTCACTTGTTGGATTTTGACCAAACAGAGAAATGATGCCTGACTCTGATTGGCCCAACATTTACAGCTCAAAGCAAGGAGACGTGTTTGTTCCCGATTTGTTCCAAAATTTAATATTGCGATCATGTCCCGCCAAAATATTGATTTGAGCCATTTGGTGTAATTTTCTCATTCCTGCCATCTCCAGGAAAACAGGCTGATTGTGGAAAAGAGAACCCAGTTGAAATAAAATGACAAACTTTTCACTACAACTATGATATTTTTTTGTTTATTACTATCCTACCACTAGTAGGGTGGGGTGATATTCGACGATACCATGGAAAATATTGCAATACTCACAAAATATCGTGATATTCAATATTGTTGAATATCAGCCCAAGTCTAGACTGAAACAATTAGACTTTCATTCAAACAACAGACTGAGACCCCCCCCCCGTCCCACAGCTGGACTCCCCCCCCCCCCCCCCCCCGTCCCACAGCTGGACTCCCCCCCCCCCCCCCCCCCGTCCCACAGCTGGACTCACCCAGCTCCGGGGCCTTGCTCAGCACGAAGGCGTACGCCCAGAACTTGCTGACCGGACCGTAGTAGAAGCTCTGATCGCAGACGGAGCGCCGGAACCCGCCGGAGCTCAGGATGTGAAGCATGAAGCTGCCGGTCCGGACCGCTCCCACGATGCTGCACACACACACACACACACACACACACACACACACACACACACACACACACAGGAGAAACTTAACACACAGCCTGGCTGGGGGCGCTTGGTTTATGATCCAACAAAGCCGTTTCACTGCTGGATCTCATCCTTTCTAATAATTAACAAGCTCTGACATCTTTAACATGCCAACAAAAAAAAAAAAAAGCAGCTCAGCACGCCACTGGTTTCCATGGAGACAGACGAGGTTAAAGGTCACGTTTGTGGCAGAAGAAGATGCCGTCGTCTCCGAGGAAACGGCTGAGTGAAACACCACAGACTCACTTCGGTCTGCATGATGTGAATTCACTGAACGTTCTCTCAGTAAGTCGAACCGAACTGATCTGAAGACTGTGGCTGCTCTCACCGCCTTCAGCAAGCTGCCGGCTCCAACCTTTACACACCATCACTGCTGCTGCTGTTGCCGAGCAACAAGAGACACACAGGTTTGTCCACACCGATCCACTGAGCGGCTTCACCTCCACTAGCTGTTTACAACTCATACAAGTTGTTTCTAGATGTGGAGGCTGAACTGAGAACTGAGGCCAAACTGAGGCTGAACTGAGAACTGAGGCTGAACTGAGAACTGAGGCTGAACTGAGAACTGAGGCTGAACTGAGAACTGAGGCTGAACTGAGGCTGAACTGAGGCTGAACTGAGAACTGAGGCTGAACTGAGGCTGAACTGAGGCTGAACTGAGAACTGAGGCTGAACTGAGAACTGAGGCTGAACTGAGAACTGAGGCTGAACTGAGGCTGAACTGAGAACTGAGGCTGAACTGAGGCTGAACTGAGGCTGAACTGAGAACTGAGGCTGAACTGAGAACTGAGGCTGAACTGAGAACTGAGGCTGAACTGAGGCTGAACTGAGAACTGAGGCTGAACTGAGGCTGAACTGAGAACTGAGGCTGAACTGAGGCTGAACTGAGAACTGAGGCTGAACTGAGAACTGAGGCTGAACTGAGGCTGAACTGAGGCTGAACTGAGGCTGAACTGAGAACTGAGGCTGAACTGAGAACTGAGGCCAAACCGAGGTTGAACCGAGGACTGAGGCTGAACCGAGGTTGAACCGAGGACTGAGGCTGAACCGAGGCTGAACTGAGGACTGAGGCTGGACTCTTGTACATATGGAGTTCTTCTTCTCTCGTTTTCCATATGAGGAATATACAAAGCCAGATTCCATGTGCCATCTTGGCCAATAAATACTTCTTAAAAAAAAAAAAAAAAAAAAGAGAATGGAAGCCAAACTCAGCCTTCACTAATTAAATCTGAAAAATAACAGACATGACAATCTAATCTAATCAGGTCTGAGGTTTAGGACACACTGTCTCTCTCTGCGAGGATGAACCACAATGTTTCTGTCAGTCTGATCCAGAGGAAATTATAATTTTGATGAGACTTCACGTCAGCAGTGAGATTGAAACAGCATCACACACCTGAACAGGGCCAGGCTGAGGGACCAGAGCACCAGGGGACGGCGCAGGTTCAGCTTCTCTCTCTCCTTCATGAAGATTCGTCCTGTGAACACCAGAGCTGCATACAGAGCGCTGAACACAAACGACTTGCTCCTGCACACACACACACACACACACACACACACACACAGAGGAAACACACTGTAAAGATCCACTTCCACAACATCATCTTCAGCTTCAACCTGCACAGCAGCAGGACTGAAGTAAACAATTTCTCTAGAGATTAATAAAGAATTCAACTCAATTTTCACAGATAAACAGATTTCCATGTACAGCTTCATTTACAGTTTAGACCTTTAGAGAACTCTCTTCTCCAGAGAGACTCTACTGAGGTCAACAGCAGAATCAGCATCAGTTCCTAGATCACAAACAACCAACAATAAGGAGGTCAGAGGTCAGAGGTCAGAGCATCCTGACAGCAGACAGAACAAATATTGCTGTGAGTCTGGAACAGTCATGATGATGATGAAGGAGAAGTGAAGGAAATTAAAACCGGACAGAAACAGTTTTCAGCAGAAGAGAAAAAAAAAATATTTTGGGTTCAGATGAACTTTGAGACTGAACAACAACTTCTGTCTACAGGGTTAAACTGTTGCTTAGCAACAAGATCAACCACAAAACTGCATTTCTGGGATTTAACACACCTTCCACTCACTGAACGACATTCACTGAATACCTCTGATATGACAGAGTCACACTGACATATCGTGTTACAATCAACTTCACATTCCAAATCATAATCATATGATAAACTTGATGGGAATATTATAGTAATACCACAGGAGATAAGATTATCATTAAGTACAAAAAGATCCCTATAAACTTACTACTGAGTATAAAGACACATTATAAGTCTCTATAGGAATATCATAGAAGTGTTCTAGTGATACCATAGGAGATAAGATCACCATTATGTACAATAAGATCACTATACAACTATCACTTTATCAGAATATTATAGTGATACCTGAGATTAAAAATACCATTAAGTATAATAAGGTCACTTTAAACTCAGCGCACTGTAAGCCCCTACAGGAATATTACATATGAATATATTACTGGCAGATGAAATATTTCTCCTCATTTTGCACTTTCGCAAGACTCAGAAGATTTCATAACCGCTCCGGCTCTCTGAGTGGCAGACTGGAAGAGCAGCTCTCACCTGGGATAACTGGCCCCAAAATAAATACAGCAGGTTTAAAAACGGAGGTGTGACGTCACCTGTCCGGTGAGTCACCGGGCAGACTGACAGGACTGGTGTGTTGTGTTGTGATGTTACGTCAGAGTGTTACACCGATTCCTCCGGTTGGTTTCTGTCCATCTGTGATAAAGTCGTGGCTGCTCTATGCTTTCCTGCACACATCCGGTTTCTCTTGTATGAAGAGACAAACACGCCAAACTCCATTCAAAAATCTGTCAGTTTAAGCGTTTCTAGGTTATCGGTAGTTTTACACACATCCTACAACAACACTAAATATATGTTCTGAATCGGCAGGACCCACTCTTCGATACGGCTGACATCTAATAAACTAAGCAACACTATGTTTCAATAAAATCATAACTTTTCGAGTTGGTTCACACTCGCTACCGCTCACCACGCTCTCAATGGGAGATCGCGAGAATCGACCGATACTAAAGTTAAAGCTGACATTTTATTGAAATGGGTGCTGCTTGGTGTATAGCGTGTAAGCCGAAATGAAGACGGGATCCCAATAATTCATAAAACATCTCACATCATATTTTATGAGGCGTGTGTATTTGCAAAGAAGCAAGGAATTATGAAATTGACAGATTTTTAAACGGAGTACGGCAACTGACGTCTCAGAGAACGAAGCGTGTCGCGTATTGTTGTTCCACCGCTCTGATTTTATTTTATTTTTGCCAACCTTGCTGTTTTCTTGGCAAGGTCTTCTCTTAAAATTATGTTTTAATCCAAATGACAAAGAATTATAAAATTTGATAAAATAAAAAAAACACTAAATCAAGTAGAGATTTCTTACCAGTTGGCTTGCATCCATTCTATCGCGCCTCTCTCGTCAAACCGGCGCTCGAAGTCATATTCAGACAGCGGGAGGAGAAACTGCGTCTCATTCATCTTGTTAGGAAACTTAATGAAATATCAAACTGAGTCTCTAATCCAGAAGACAGTAGTTTTCTGTCCGGTGTCTCCTGTCTGTGTCCTCCAGTCTGCTCCCACCTGGTTTCTACCCCCCCAATTAAAGCCTGTGAGCAGGGGGCGTGGCCTGTGCGCAGGGGGCGTGGTCCGCAGCTACCTGACTATTGTCATCTTTTGTTTTCTTCCTGGAAACCTACTGCTTTCTTTTTCTTTTTTTCAACCTGGAAATTTACTGTCGTCCTCTTCTCTCTTACCTGCGGATCTACTAATCTTTGAATTTTCTTTTTTTTTCCTCACCAGATCTATATTTCCTTTCTTACCTGTACATTTGCTCTTGTTTTCTCTCAGAGTTTCTTTACAAATGTTCATTACACATGTTCATGTGATTTGGCTATTCAGCAGACAGAAGGATTTTATTATTTATTATCATTATCAATCTATTCAATGGTAATTTTGTTATGTATTATATTTGCCATCATCACAGAGCACAGACACATGAGAAGGTTATCACAGCTGTACCAGTCCAGTTAGCATAGTTTTGGTTTGATAAATGTAAAAAAAAAAAAAAAAAAAAAAACATACAATGTACAGAAAAACAATACATCTAAAGCATTATCCTGGATTCCATATTGAAGTCACACTCTTATTTCCAGTGTGAGGCTTGAATGTAAGAAACATGGCCGATCAGTGGCAGCAGATCAAAACTTCTACTCTTTCCCACCTTCTGTAGCACAGAGAGAGAGAGAGAGAGCTCACACACACAACACCTAGGCAGTATTAATCAATCCAGACTTTTCAAATGGATTCAGTTGGCGTCCTATCTTGTGTTTTTATACACTCTGATTAGAGAAGCACAGCAGAACAGAACATGCTGTGTGGATGTGACTCCTATCAGTAAACTCAGATAAATCAGTTTCATGATATCACACAGTAAGGTCGACTCAGACTGACACTGGAAACATGTTCAGATTCTTTACTCGAAAAAAATAAGAAAGTAGGAAAAATCAATTCTAATGAGGTGACACGTTTAGTTTAGTTTAGTTTAGTTTATTTGCACATATTTAAACAAACAAGCAAAAATATGTTTACATAATAATAAAACAACTTTAACAGAATTAACAAAGAAAGAAAGGGACAGAAATGTACATGTGCAGGTGAAAAGCCAAGATGAGCTTCTGTCAAACCTCACTGTGGTTTTTACTGATTAAGTTACAAACACTGAGAGTTCATTTAAAGTTAATAAAAAAATACAATTACTGAAATATAGTTACATAATAGTATTTAGTAAACTGGTACAACAAATATGAATAAATCATATAAATCTCCAGGATATTAGGTAAGCGATCAAATGTATAATATATTGTCAGCATTAGTATTTATTCATTTATAAAGTTATTATTGGAGCTAAAACCAAACCAGACACTTTCCAGTGATTGGCTGATGCTGCAGGTTCCTCCCGTCCAATCAGACGGGAGGAACGCTCCACTCACCTGGAATCAACTGGTTTTTATTAAAGTCAGATTCCTTTGTTCCTTTTGATAATTTGAAAGATTTGATTTTAACTCTCCTTGCTTCTATTTGTAACTTTTTCTAATTTACTGCTTTTACTCTCAACTGTTCCTGTTTTGTTTCTTATTTATTTTTACTGTTGTTGTTTGTCTGTATGTTTACTTTGACTTTGTCTGTTTGTACATTCGACGTCATTGTGAATAATAAAGATTATGATGATGATTTTGAAGTGTCTGCGGCTGCTGTGGAGCTGCAGCCTGACTTCAGGATTATCTGAGGAACAAAAGATAAAGAGAGAGAAAAGTTTATCTGACAGACTCCAGTGTTCCCAGTTCTCCAGCTCTGTCTCCCAGCAGGCTGACCTGGGATCAGGAGCTGATGCAACTCAAACTGCTGATAAAGGAAAATGTTCCAGATAGTTTGTGCTTCAAAATACATTTTGACTGAGTCACTCGTCTGACTCACCGCTGTACAATGTGTTTGTGTTTCAGAGGTTGTAGAAATACACTGGCAGGTGTGGGACAGGGGCTGGGACAGGGGCGGGACAGGGGGGGGCGGGACAGGGGCTGAGCCAGGGGGCGGGTCCAGGGGGGGCGGGACAGGGGCTGGGCCAGGGGGCTGGGCCAGGGGGGGCAGGACAGGGGCGGGGCTTCATTTCAACACTCTGGATCAAACCAGATCAAACCCTGTGATTCATAGTATTCTGTTCCATCAGCACAGGTCATCTTGGTAGAAAAATATCAGCTGATTGTAATAAATTAACAGGTGGTTATAATCTAATGTGTGGTGAAGCACCATATTGGTAGGAAATACATGTTGTGACATCATGGGAATACTGTGAATACTGTGGCATGATAGTCATCTAAAGTCTCCTCCTGCTGTTTTTAAGCCCAGTTTCCTCCTTCATCTTCTTCATTCATTCTCCCTTTTTTACTGTGAACGAGCGACGTTCAAGAGCGTGAAACCAGTGAAAAACACGAGAAGATCCATTTCCTAACGGTCTTTTGCTCATTAAATATTTCTGTTTCTGAGGATGTGATCATCTGCGGTTTGGAAATAACTGAAGGATTTCAAGCGGTGACATGTTTCCCAACATGGACAAAATACTGTCTGGCATGTTGGACTGAAAGCTTCACATGGACCTTCTCTTCTCACTCAGATTATTTACCAAACCACAAGGGTTTATGTGACCACCTCCTGTGCTGCTAAAGCAGAATACCAGAGTGTTTTATTTATTATTCCAGCGCTCCAGCTTCCTCTGTGTTTCTGCACACAGTCAGCATAGTTCACACTCGTTTTCCTCCTTCATTCGTTCTTGAATTCATTAATTCTTCAACTTCCACAGAGCGAGAGAATCCATCACAGGAAACACAAAGACAAACTTTCTGTTTTCTGTTCTGTTTCTTTTGTCGAGTGTTTTCGTTACACTTTACTGTCTGATCCAGCTTCTGATCCAGCTTCTGATCCAGCTTCTGATCCAGCAGGACAGCAGTTCAGTTAGAGCTGCTTTGACTCTGTGAAGTTTTACGGTGATTTTAAAAACGGGTAAATGTTAAAAATCTAATTACATCCAGCATGCATTGCAGAATGACTGGTGGAAATATAAACTAGATGAAGACAGGAGCAAATGGACTGTGACTCTACATGATACCAGTAATCTCCTTTAAATGAAACAGATCCAGCTCTGCAGCCGGGTGGAGTCAGTCTCCGGCCGGGTGGAGTCAGTTTTCCTGCCTGTCTGTCAGACATTTCACAGATTGAACCACCCAGTTTCTGCTGTGTGTGTGTGTGTGTGTGTGTGTGTGTGTGTGTGTGTGTGTGTGTTCTCACAGGGACAGAAGTCATTTTTCTGGTTCTCTCTTCCACACCAGGTGAGTTTCAGATTTGGATTTGTCTTAAACATGAAGATCAGAGTCGGGTTGAAGTTAAAGGAGAATTCCACCCTAAAACACAAACTGAAGCAGCTGCTGAGACTTCTGGGTCCGTTTTATTGTTTTCTGGTGTATTTTTTTGTCTTATTCCTGATAACTGACTGCAGAGACACAGAGGACATGATGTCTCTCCAGAGCTGTGACCAAGTCCACTTTGCTTGAGTCCCAAGTCAGGCTCAAGTCTTGAGGCTCAAGTCTCAAGTCAGTCTCAAGTCTTGAGGCTCAAGTCTCAAGTCAAGTCTCAAGTCTAAATGTAGATTACCCAAATCAAGTCCAACTCAAGTCCATGTCATTAATGTCAGTTCTCAAGTCTAAATGTAGAACAGCAAGTCAAGTCAGAACAAATCAAGAGTCCAGTATCAATTTAATATCTTAAAGAAAACTAAATATCTAGGACTTTTCAATGCAATATGTTTTAATAGGATAAAAACTTGGTAAGAGCATCATGAGTTTGATTTCTATAATCGGTTTCAACTTCAATAAATTCAATCATTCCATACAAATTCAGAAAACAGAATTTAAATTCAGTCGTCCGCTGGAACAAATCTCATCACTTTTCAATCTAAGTCATTTACACAAACACAAGATCTCAAGTCAAGACTTTAGAAACCTTTTCAAGTCATCAGAGTACAAGTCAGAGTCAAGGAAAAAAATGACAAAACAAAAAAGGTTCCAACTGGAAAAACATGTGTGACCGTGCCGAGGAGAATGATAAAAAAATAAATGAAAAAATTTTTAAAAAATCACCCAATCCTACCAACCAAAATTATATGAAAAAAACAAAACAAACAAAAATGACCAGTAAAAAAACAAACAAAAAGGATGTAAAACAAAAACTAACCATGACAACCAAATAAAATGTCTTCCTACAAAACTGAAGTCACCACGTCTGAATTTACAGTTTTTCTCAGTGGCTTTGGTACATTTCTTGAAATCATCCTTAACATTCGCAAAACAGTAAATGCATTTCTCAAAACAAATCGTACAAACAGCACCACACAATGGATTACCTGCAAAAGCCCGTAACTTTCTCTCACTCAAAATTCTTAGTCTGTCTCTCAAAAGTAAATATTTATGTCAATGAACAAGTCAGTCCATCAGAATGACAAGTCCTTGTGTCATTGTTTACAAACAAGATAGTCAAAATGCTTAGTCATGTTGTCAATATAACAGTGTACTCTGTAAGTATTTTCTGATGTAAACTATGGCTAAGATTTTCATGACAATGATTGAAAATGCACAAGGCCGCACTTTTTCTGTCTGGCAGATATCAATTTCAACAGCACAAAGTTACACCTTAGTGTATGTGGGAGATTGATCACAAGAGATTGGACAGGATTCACATTTACGCTTTTACTGTTTGTACTGTAATTTGTTGACAGACCATGTCACTGTGATACAGAAAAGAAAAAGACACGACTGTTTTACAGCACTGCATAGCACAAAGGAAAAAAATACAAAATTAGAAATGTAAACATAGGAAACAGCCTTAGGCAGAACTGTACATGCAGCACTGTGTGGGGAATTACAGTGCAGTCTGTCTATACCTAACGTTCCTGTCCTGTAACACTGTGTTGTGCTCTGTCTGTATATACTCACCAACTGAAGGTTCATGAGATGCACCTCTGAGCTATTTTAGAGAACTGGTTGATCATTGGTCGATCTAACGCTTCACACATTCCCCTTCATTAGTGAGAATCAAGTCAAGATTCACCTGAGAGCAATTCATCAATTCAGGACACATTTATAAAAAAAAGTCTAATAGAAATGTATAGAAAATATGCTTGACAGATTATGACAACTGGTTCAACCATTTTGCATGTAATGACTTATGCAATGAACTAATGCCTAGATGTTTTGGGGAGTGAGACTATTCAACAGAGAACCAGTATAATACATTTTGATCAACATGACAGAAGCAATTGATAATGTAGGAAACAGCAGACAATTGTACATAATCATTTGCATGAATGTGCCAAAGCATTTAGTTTGTTCAAAAGAATGAGAAACTGCTTTTATGATGTGCACAAGTGACTAGATGATGTGG
>NW_027284661.1:0-8503 GCF_046629955.1 Centroberyx affinis | reverse complement strand
TTTTCTTGTCAGGTAAAATGGGTTTTTGCCCTGTTCTCTGCGCCGGGGCGATTCCTCAAAGCTGTCTCGCGTGACCTTGTATAAGCACACACACACACACACACACACACTCACTATCCACCTAAAACACACACACACACACACACACACACACACACAGTAATCTGTCGCTCCTACGTTGTCACAAAAAAAGAGGGACCCGCTGAACTATTATCCCGGGAAATCCACTCGAGAATTCCATTACATTTTCACACACCTGCGTTCATGATTTAAAGCTCCTCTTCCTAACTTCCCTCCCAAAACAGGAGCCTTGTATTCCAACCCCCCCCCCCCCCACTCCCCCGCTAAAGTGCATGGCATATGTGAACTCGCAGGGGAAAAAAAACGGCTGAATTATTGATGCCGTCGGCGTCTGGGCTTAGGCCTGTAATAAAACCATCACCGTTTGTCAGGGCTCCTTTTTTTTTTTAAGGCTGAAAAGCTTGAAAGTTTAATGTGTGCGCCCGGTCTACAACAGAGGGAGAGAGAGGAGTCGGTCCTGCAGGCCGCTCATGGGCCACGGTGAGATGTCTAGGAGGATGCCGAGTCATGCAGTGTCATTTTTGCGGGAGCGTATCTATGTTCCCAGGGTCCTATGTTCCCCAGGGTCCTATGTTCCCAGGGTCCTATGTTCCCAGGGTCCTATGTTCCCAGGGTCCTATGTTCCCCAGGGTCCTATGTTCCAGGGTCCTATGTTCCCCAGGGTCCTATGTTCCCAGGGTGCTATGTTCCCAGGGTCCTATGTTCCCAGGGTCCTATGTTCCCAGGGTCCTATGTTCTCAGGGTCCTATGTTCCCAGGGTCCTATGTTCCCAGGGTCCTATATTCCCCAGATTTGTATGGCACATAATGGGAATATGACAAAGGGTCCTATGTTCCCAGGGTCCTATGTTCCCCAGTTCTACATATGTGCTCTCCCAGGGTCCTATGTTTAACCCTAACCCTAACCCACCATATTAAGCGAATACAGAGCTGGGGAACATCTTTTTCAAGTTCCCATTATGTGCTATATAGAGCTGGGGAACATAGGACCCTGGGAACATAGGACCCTGGGAACATAGGACCCTGGGAACACAGGACCCTGGGAACATAGGACCCTGGGAACACAGGACCCCTGAGAACATAGGACCCTGGGAACATAGGACCCTGGGAACATAGGACCCTGGGAACACAGGACCCTGAGAACACAGGACCCTGGGAACATAGAACCCTGGGAACACAGGACCCTGAGAACATAGGACCCTGAGAACATAGGACCCTGAGAGCATAGGACCCTGGGAACATAGGAATTACTAAATTTTTTCCATAAATCGACTAAATATCGACTAAAAAAATGGCTACATTTGTGGGGACAAATCTAATTATTACATGATTAGATGATGACTCATGATGACTCATGATAAGAGGTGTCATCAGGCCCGAGAGCTTATGCAGCTAAATCTGTATCATCATTTAAATCAGCGCTAAACTCACTTAGACTTGCTTTAAAGAGATGACCTTTTATTCATTGTTATTGGCCTCCGTTTTATGGCTTAATTTGCTGTGTCTTGCCTTGCTTTTATGGTTCTTACACCTTGTTTGCATTGCTTTTGCGGTCAATTTTATGTTTTTGTGTTGCACTATATGTATACTTATATTAACAATGATGAAAAACAAAGCTGTATCATTTTAGTCGTTTTTCACTTATTTGGTCATTTTAACAAAATAATTCAACATTCGTGTTTTAATCTTTTTTATTGTCGTAAAATACATTCAGTATTACAGATTTGTCCTCGCTTTAGAGTTAGAGACAGAACAAACAAACAAAGAGAAAAGAAGAGAAAAGAAAAAACAAAACAAAGACATGTATACAACTATCCCCTTAACCCACCCCCCTCCCACCTTCCGGGACTTTACATCTTGTCACAAAATAATTCAACATTCCATAAACAGTAGGTGTATCTGGAAAGATATTGAATAATACAGTGATAATTAATAATATATATAAATATATCTACTTTTGCAGCATTTGGTCAATGGGGCACATTATTAGATGTAGGTCACCAAACTATCAGGTTAGAGGGAACACTGATCCTGAATGCTTCCCTGGTAATGTTTTTTTTTTTTTTAAGATATGGCTTCCAAATTAACTTCTGGTGCTATTTGCTTAATCTTTGACCTCCATTATAATGACAAGAACCTCAAATTTGGGCTCACTTAGGCTGTGGTTTGGCTAGTGCCACGCCTTCCCACACCCAACCCCAAAGCAGAAAAAAAACCTGCACCCCATCAATAAACCCCCTCCAACCCCAAACACCACGCAGTTCCAACCAGCCTCCACAAGGTGGCAGTCTGGCAGCACGCCAGAAAAACCCCCCCCAGCCTTCCTTCCTGAACCCTGTAGTAGTAGTAGTGGGAGGGAGGAGAGAATCAGCTTTCAGCACATTTCACCGCTTGTGTTTCTGGTAAGGAATTGTCACGGCGGCGGATCCACCCTGAAATGAATTCTCCTCGCCGCTCCTTTTCAAAGTGGATCGGCACACGGGCCGCGGATTGAGCCACGTGAGGCCCGGGCTGACATGATAGCTTCATTCTCCCTGCCTTCGAGATGGGGCTGTTGCAGGTGGATTGCCGGGAACAACTCATGAAGTAAATGCTCCCTCCCCACCTCTCCAGCTCAAAGGATATTCACGCTGAACAATTCCCCCCCCCCACCCCCTCCCGATGATGTACGAAACACTGCGTAACACCGTGGAGAAACAAGTCGAGGGGGATGAGAGGTGCACATCCGTCTGATAGGATTTATGGTAATGGGAGCCTCAGTATAAACTGTGCAGTTCAGCAGCGCAACCGTATTTACTGCTGCAGTACAAACCCCCCCCCCCCCCCCAACACACACACACACACACACACACTCCTACTCCTCAGGTGAAGGTGTTTGCTGTAAACAATGTGTGAGCACGTGTCTGTCTGTGTCTCTCTGTGTGTGTGTGTGTGTGTTAGGTGTTGGCAGGTGGGGTCCTTGGCTGCCACCGCCTCCCTATAGCAGTGACAGAGCGGCGGGGGTTATTGGCTGTGACGCTCCCATACAGGCTGTGTGTGTGTGTGTGTGTGTGGGGTGGGGTGGGGGTGGGGGGGGGCAGGGTGACTGATGCCGGGCTGTCAGCGCACGGCGGGCCCCGACGCTTCCGCGCGACATCTTTATAATGTTTGTTGTGACACTCTGCTTCTACTGTCATCAACCCGCACCCCCACCCCCCACCCCCCACCCCACCCCCCTCCTATGGCAGGTATCAATGAAGCTAATGGTCTGGAGTCTTTTACAACCGGCCCTCCATCACTCTGCGCAGGGCCTACGAAGCGTGGGGGTGGGGGTGGGGGGTTGGATACGGGGTGGGGGGGGGCCGGAGTTTGTTTGTGTGCTGAGAGTGTGTGTGTGTGTGTGTGGGTGTGTCAGTCTGCCTAAGTGCAGCTATTTTTCTGCGCGTCCCCCATCTGAATGATATACAGCGTGGCAGCCAAAAATCAATGCTCCTCTATTAGTAGCGATGCCTCTTCCCATCTCAGGCCTACTCATCACATGCCTTTCCTGGGCGGGGGGTGGGGTGGGGGTGGGGGGGGCGGGGGAATGACAACGCACTTACCGGCACACTAACACCACACCACCCGCTTTCCAATTACTATTATATTTTAATCAATGCGATCGGACATAGGTCGCCGCCGCGTGTCCCGTAGGCCGCTGCCACAAATTGAAAAAAAAAATAGAACTTCAATACCCAGAAATCCTCACTCGGGGCAAATACAGTGAATCTAAGGCGTCTCAATTAGTGCGGACGGGACGCCCTTCTTTGCCGCAGCCCCGCTTTGTGATTTAGGCCGATACGACGGGTGTATATTCCCATAAAAAAAAAAAATCTTGCCTAGTGCAGCTTTAAGCATTGCTCAACATCTCAGGGATATTTAGTGTTTTTTGTCGGCCCCCCCCCTGAATTTACAGCCCGTTTCACCGGACCAGAGGGTAACTGCTACATTACTGTGCAGAGCGAGAGGGGAAGAGCTGCAGATCTTGCTTTTTGCACCTCCCTCGATATCCGTTTTATCGACGCATTCCCCCTCGCTAACCATTTAAAGTAGGTGTGTCACCCCAGATATCCATTTGCCAAAGTCATTAATTGACCACACAGAATGTAGAGAGGGCAGCTGTAAACTTTTAATATCCTCTTGCTACTGTTTTTTTTATATTTGTATCTGGTTGTATAGTGATTTATACGATCATAACTGGAAGTAACATGCCCTCTTCTGTGCATTGTAGTAGATATGCATAAGACACCGCTACGGCAGACATATACAGGAATACACTTTCAGCTATGGAAATGTGTATCGTGCTGTGGGCCATGTTCACACCTCTAATCATAACTCTGTGCATTATGGGATCCTCATAAATACTCAGCGCGGTCAAAAGTGCATACCCGTTGTATATGCGTTTTTACATGTCAGCACGCACTACATACTCCAAGCGTGTGCATATGCAGACGCTAACAGACCCACACGCGGGCTCCGACTCCACGATCCGACAAGGACAGTGGAGGTTTCCATTAACGGAGCATTAGCCCCTCCTCGCCCACGCCTCTCCGCTCACACAACCCCCCGGCTTTGTCTTCATTAGGCCCCCGTGACAAGCTCCCACCGTGCCTCAAAGTGGGCCATTACCGGCCCCCAGAACACCATAGGGCTCCGCCGCTCGCCGCTAATGGCTATCTCCACTCTTTACCGGCTCCCCTGGACTCCTACCGGAGGCCAGGAGGGGCGGACGGAGAGTACGGTACAGCGGTATATATAGGGGGGAGGGGGAAGGGAGGGGAGGAGGGGGGGGGGGGGGGGGTTTGAGATTGTTAAGTTGTCTCATAAATGCCTTTTATATGTACCTCTCCGCACGTTGCCTACTCCCCGTCCTATTGTAACCACTTAAGAGGTTATTTGGCACCTGCAATGTGGGGAGGCTGGGCCATGGGGCAGCTGTCTTGAAGAGATAGAGGGGGATGAGAGAGAGAGAGAGAGAGAGAGAGAGAGACTGAGCTAGCCTATAAATAGGTTTACATATGCTGCATCCTCACTCTTAAACGTTGCTGATTTTGGACCTGTATATAATTTGTCTCTTACATACCTGTAGTACTTGGACCCACAGACAATATTGGCTCCGGAGTCAGCTCGGTAGAATAAAACTAGAGATCACGCCGCCAGTAACGCACTTCCACCCCACAGCAGTCTGTGCTGCGGCAGAGAAAAATAGTTCTGTGATTTCCTGATTAGTCAAAATGTGTGTGATGGAGGAATTGTGTCATGTTGGCCCTCAACTCTCAGCCTACAAATGCTTTTATGGAGATACTTTGACAAACCCCATTTGGACTCAACAGCTGACTCTGGAGCCAATATTCTCTGTGGGTCCAGGTACTACAGGCACGTAAGAGACAAATTATATATAGGTACAAAGTCGATGAACTTATCCTTTATCGTCACCCAATTCCAATGGCGAGAAAGTTGTTTCATTACTTTCGATCCCCCCTTTCCTGAAGCTGTTATCACACTGCACGGAAATAAAACGCACTGACACTTTTAGGCCTGCAGATCCTGTCGAAATAGGAAAAAAACAGCTGGAGGTGATATGATAGAATGATATGGGAGCACTATTCTATGATTTACAATTTCTTGTCATTTCACGCACAATAAAAAAGAACATCGGAAATATATTACGGTGCTTATTTCATGGTACACAAGCTCGTGACGACATTGATGACTTAGTAGGGAGACACGGTGACTTTGTTGCCGGTTCCGCTTTCTGCTTTGTCGCTCATAATCTGAACGTACTGTAACCTGCGTCTTTATAGTCGCCACTTAGAGGTGTTACGCTCCTATCAGGTTGAGTGAAGTTCCATGGTTCCTACTGTCTCTCTCCATACTCTCCCAGCCTCTTCCTCGTCTCCACGGCTTCATCTCCACCTGTCAAGCCCGCACAGATAGCAAACATCACATGCAGCCTCCCGGTTCTTTGAGATGCGTCGACGATTGGGAGGGATCTTTGTTTCAGATATATATTGCGCGATTGCCTCGGTGTTGGACAAAATATCACATGCGCACGAGAGATACGCCTTGTGTTGAGACTGTGAGACAGCAGGTATGGCTGTCAGAGAGTGATAGATAGCAGCAGAGAGTGAGATATCTGTCTGCGCCGAGGCTGATGGTTAGGTAGTGGGTAACGAGAGCTGTCAAGCCCGGAGCCGACCGCATGAAGGGGACTAGGTAATGACTGGTACAGCAAACTGGGGCTTGTCTCCAAAACAACAACTTGGCTCCGTATCCCCTGCAGGCTGCTAGTTTACACTGGAACAGCAGGGCACAAACAGTCTCCTGTAATGGATGATGTAATGCAGAAAATTGGCATCCCCCTACTACTTAATAATCATCCCTTGGTGCCCAAATATTGAAAATCCCATACAAAAACACACATTTCACATATACTTCCATACATGTTTAAAGAGTAACTTAACACCAAACTCAATTCTGTGTAAAGCCTGACATCTAAAGGTAGAAAGCATTCTACTGGAATTGCCATCTGCTATTGGCTGATCTTTGGTTCCAGGTGATGTCACCCTCCATAGTGCAACAGGTGGTGACATCACCTGGCACTAAAGCCAATAACAGATGGCAATGATTTTGGCGACACCTTTGGTGATAAGCGGTCATTGCTTTGGTGTTTTGCACACAATGTAGGCACTGGCCCCCACATACTGTAATAATAAATACTCTCAATGTGGACTGGCTTCTTATATTTCTTCTACTTTCTTATATTTATTCCAAACAAACCACTGTTGTTGCTTCCGTAAACAAAAAACGCATCACTTCTTATGCAGCAGAGGATTTTTCATAGGCCCTTCATAGGTGTTTAAAAGCTTTCATGAACTGGCTATAGGTTGAATTACTATTGTATTGTATCAATTGAAAATTAGCCAAAACTAGATTTGTACATATAGATATGTACAAATCCATACATTTTGAAATATTCTTGAGTGGCAACAATATATGTTGGTTATGCTAGCAGACACATGTTGATAACAGACGTATTTCCAATGCCCACAATATATTTTGAATGACTGTCATGTCCAGTTTTTGAAAAATGTCTCTAAACATAGTATTTTCTTTTATATATTTCTCTTTATGAGCAAAATTTGCATCTTTAAAGGATTTATAACCCAAACTGCCTCTCCTTACGTCATATTCTGACAGAAATATCAGATCCCCATTAACTATTACTCAATCTAACAGCTATTCTTCCTGGGGTATACACTCTGTGGTAGCCAATAGTGAGTTGATAGTAACATTATTGTATTTTATGGCATTTTTTGAACTCCTATGATATCACAATATGATTTTTAATGACAAACACCATGGCTTCTGGATGGTTTAGGGAAGTGAGTATCCTTCAAGCCCTTCATTTAAGACAAATCATGGCCCAGCCCCTAACCAATAATCACCATAATATTCGTATAATAATCCTGTATTTGCAGGTTTGCTGTGATATTTCATTGGTATCATTCTAAAACTTACTATACGGTTGCTGTATTTCTTTTTCCTGGGGTTAAGGAGGCCTTTGGAGGCAAAGTTACCACACAGTTGTCCATTTCTCTACTCAGAAAATGTTTTTTTCTCTTTAGTGATAGTGTCAAAGAAAATCCTGGGCTCACAATGGTGAAAACGTGACTTGCATAAACCCTGAGCGCTTGTTAAACCGTGGTTTGCAGTTTTTGCAGGCCTTCAGTGCATTGGTTTGCAGTGTTTGTTGCTCATCCCGGTGGCCATGCACACACACACAACTTTTGTGTGCGTAGGCTTGTTGGAGGATAGGCTACTGCATAAAATTGGTGATATGGCCCAACCTTACCTGATTCCCACAATGCCCTCCTGCTGAATTTGTTTTGACATGGACGCCGGCTGTGGAAGGAATGAGAGTAAATTCAGAAAACACTGAGTCACTGTGTAAGGAGGGGGGGGCTGTACGACCTTGAGGCCTTGTGGCACTTTTTGTGTGTGTGTGTGAGTGTGTGTGGGAATAGTGGTGGTGGTGGGGAGGAAGGTGGGGTCCTATTGCAGTGACAGAGAGGCCAACGTTATTGCTGTGATGCCCCCATCCAGCAGGATGACAGGGTGAGTGATGCTGAGCTGTCAACACACTGTCCTATAGGTAGTGCAGAATAAAGCCACCCAAACTCAGCTTACCCTTCTTATTATTAGAGTAGAGGTCATCCACCTTTTCAGGTCGACATAAATTGGAGGATAGGATAGAAAAAAATAATGTTTTTCTGAAAATATCATTTTTTTTGTTTATATTGGTGGTTGTTTGTCTTATGATGATCACTGACTGGAGGTCACAGTTTTAGTTTACCCACCTTTTTATTTACCACTACATCATTGTCAATGTGTGGACGTGTGTG
>NW_027284660.1:0-14254 GCF_046629955.1 Centroberyx affinis | reverse complement strand
GCATCATGATGATGAAATATGCTGCAGAGCAGCAGCATGGCTCTGTGACGTGTTTTTAATCATTTTTTTAATACAATGGAGTTCTATGGCTGCTGGGACATGGCTGCATTGGGCACCGGCTACATGGACCAGACTTGTTGGCAAAACAAAATCATTGCTGATTTTGTTATTTTCATAGGATTTGTTGATGGTAAGCGATGCATTAAAAAACACCAGCCTGATCCTTTAAGTAGCAACAATGACATTAGGAGGTGGGACCTGTGCTAACATAATCAGTGGCTATCAACTAAATCCTCCTTATGTCAGCTGTCTATACAAGAACCTATGGTAGCGTGCTGTGCAAACCTACTACTACTACTACTACTACTACTACTATTACTTCAGATGGAGACCATGGTGGAAGCTCTTGGTCTTCATTTCTGCTTTCAGTCCACGTGCATCAAGTTTGTCACCTTTACTAATGCATATATAACAATTATTCCTATCAGTGTACAGACTCACAAACATTAAAATGCAGTAGGTCAATTAATTTGTGGCGTAGTCCTGAGAAGTCACACACATCACATGAGGCCTTTGGCTGTGCAAAGCACACAAATTTGAACACATGAATACAAATGTTATTAAGTGTTTCCATTTTTATTCAAAAAAATATTACTATTAGGGTTGGATGTAAAAAAAAATATGTATATATATATCTATATATATATATATATAGATATATATGTATATATTTTGGCACCCATTATGGGTGGCTTTTAAAATGTGACTGCACAGATGCTTCATGAACCCAGCTCAACATTTGTAGCAACTTTTATGATGTTTGGATCGTTGAGGACTTATGGCCAATTTTGTGTTAGGCCACGCCCTTAGTGAAGTACACTGGTTGATGGTGGCCATTTTTTTTATCCAACTGAGCATTGGTGATCAAGGTCCCTTTTGTATGTGTACTAAATTTGGTGCTGATAGGTCAAAAAATAAAAAGCTTTAGGGACAAAAAAAAAAAAACCTAGTGAAAGTTCTGAAACTTTAAATGGACAGATTAAGAAAAAGGCCACCAGAAAAATTAAAGAATTAGAATTAGAATGTGTGTGTGTGTTTGTGTGTGTGTGTGCACATCTCCCTACCTTAAGAAAGGGGTAGTGGGCCAGCATGCGGGCCACCCTCTCAGCATTGCGTCCCTCATTGAGGAAGTCCAGCTCCAGCGGCATGTTCTTCTTGGCCTCCTCCACCAACCACATGAAGCCAAAGTCGGGGAAAAGCCAGTGGACCGCCCTCAGCAACACCTTCACCATGACAACCACAACCAGCGTCATCATCAGGTACATCTACTGTATATATACACTCAAATTTTGAGTGACATGAATATGGGACATTTTGGGATTCAAGCTGCCAATTGCCGATATTTTATGCCATTGTTTTTTTTACCATTTTCATGCCCCATACATTAGAGCAGTGATTCTCAACCTTTTTCATATCAAGGACTCCTGATTTAGTCCACATTAGGGCCACGGACCCCCATTTGATGAGATTTTGTCTCTCGGACCCAAATCTGAGAATATTTTTATTGTTAGATATGATTTTGTCCAGAATTCCATGACTATCTGTATTGTAGGTAGAGAGATAACAGAGAAACTATGATCAGAACAGTGTTTTACATTCTTCTACATTCTCTAGTTGTGTTAACTTCTTGTAAATGAAATAACAGTGATGTTTAAGAAGTTGAAGTTTTTTTTTTTTTGTTCATAATTGGGCTATGATTTCTATTCTGTCTACTTACTATATTTTGTTCGACAGTTGCCATGTAGTTATGTTTGTTTTGTGTTGTATTGTTGTTTTTATATAATAATAATAATAGTAATAATAATAATAATAATGATGATGATAATAAAAAAATTGTGAAGTTTAACAATTGGTGAAATTTTACATAATTGTTATTGCTTAACAGTTTAACAATAACAACAATATCAATTTGCTGGGGACCCCCTGGAACCCCCTCAAGGACCCCTGGTGGTCCCCAGAACCCCACGTTGAGAACCACTGCATTAGAGAGTAAAAAAAAAGTTCTTTTAATTTGACATAGTGCAAAAAAGAAGTGAAGACAAAGACACATTTGACATTTCAGGCTATCATCAGTGCTTTTTCTCTATCTTCACTTTGCATTTTTTGCCAAGTTAAAAGAACCCTGTTATTTATCTCATTGTCTCAATATCCTTCGTCTGAGTCTTGACGGCCCAAAGTGGTCTGATGTGTCACAGTCAGGGCCACATACTGGACTTGTTTATCTCTAAAGGCCTTGACATCACAGCAACTGCTACTCTGCTGCGATCTCTAACCACTCCTGACATGTTTATTAGTCACTTTTCCCGAGTCGACATTGCGCTCAGTATCGTCTCGTGATGACCCGGGTGAACGATTTTAACTGTTGTTCCAAAAAAAAAAAATATTATTGACAACATTATTGCCCCCCATAAAAAAAAAAAAAAAAAAAAAGCGGCAGAAGGTGGAGCGGAAATGTCGAAAAGACCAAGCCTCGAAATTCACTGTGACATTTACAAGGACAGACCGCACAGCTACACTGAGGAAATGATCCGTGACTTACTGGATCCATGCAAAAACAGGTTCTTTGACCCTGTTATCTGGTGGAGGCGGTACACTGATGATGTGTGCCTGTTCTGGTCTGGTCTCTTTTCATGAATACCTTAACACCATTAATCCTAACATTAAACTATCTCTGGAGTGCAGCATGGAAAGACTATCTTTTTTTTAGATTTGAAGATGTCCAAAGACAGAGAAGGCTTGTGACACCGCATTATGTAATAACGCCGCATTATGTAATAACTCCACAAAATGTAATACTTTTTCACTTCATTATGTAATAACACCCACATTTTGCATTTTGTAATACACAGCCTGAACGCAATATGTAATAAATTTGATGGTCTTTTTGGGGAGCTCTGTCAAAAGACCATTGCAGTAGTCTGAAAATAAATGAAATTTATAATAAATGAGTTTTTTCCAGGTCGGCTTTTGATATGAAGTCCCTGAGTTTGATATTTGTAAGATGATAAAAAGCTGATCTTGTTACTGATTTTATGTGGCTATTTAGACTAAGATCAGAGTCAACTATAACGCCGGTCTAATTTAATATTTGGGAAGTTTAATTTAGCTTAATTGTTAAAAATATAACGTGTACAGATGAAGACATCCATTTTGGTTGGTTATTACATAATGCACTGTATTATTACATTTTCATCATAAAAAAAGTGCAACTCCCGCATTTTGTAATAACCACCGCAATATGTAATAATTTATTACAAAATGCAGGAAGATTTATTACATATTGCATTCAAGCTGTGTATTACAAAATGCGGCAGATTATTACAAAATGCGAGTGTTATTAGATAATGAAGTGCACATTTATTACATTTTGTCGAGTTATTACATAATGCGGTGTTATTACATAATGCTTTTTGCAAACATCTATTTTTTCTGTTGATAGGAATACGATTTTGCATTCAGTTTCATTCACTTTCCCTACCAACATTTTCCAAGCCAGTCTGGGGATTCAAACCACCAAACCTCCGGTCACAAGCCCATTTCTTTAACGGCAAATTAGCACTGGCTCCCTTGAGGACACGAGTGGGATGTTTCTACACGAGAAGCCATTTGTACCTGTTTAGACACACACCCACCTCCATTACCACTATGTCCTTGGAGCTTTGCGTCTGGACTTTGGGGTGTTGGACCTTGACGGCCACCGTCCTTCCGTCACGCAGCACCGCCTTGTGGACCTGGGCTAAGGAGGCGGCGCCCCGGGGCCTCTCCTCGAAGGAGACGAATAACTCCGACAGCTGGAGGAGACGGAGAGAGAGAGGGAGAGAGAAAGAGTGGGAGAAAGCGAGCGAGGAGGAGACAGTGAGGAGAGACAAAACAGGGAGGGAAATGGAGGGAGAGAGAATGAAAAAGAAAAAAAGGGAAAGAAACGGGGAGATGGGTCAGGAAATGGATAAAAAAGGAAAAGATGAGAAAGATAAAGTAGAGGGAGAGAGAGGGGAGTGGGAAGAGAGTGAGATCATTAATCTGATAATCTCTATTTTAAGGCTTTACTGAGATAGCGTACAATGGATGGAGCCAAGAAGGATGGGAGAAAGAGAGGTGTATGTCATGAATGTAATTAAATTGATCAACTGCTTTGGCAACGTACAGAATCATTCTGTCATGGCAATAAAGCACCCAGTCAACTGAACTGAACTGAACTGAACGGAGAGTGGGGAAGAGACTACATGTGATGGAGATAATGTACTAGATGTTGCGAGTATACAGTTAGTATAGCCTACACTTTAATACACTAAGCCACCAGGATGTGCCTATGAAAACAGTTTCTGACAATGACAGTAGAGTAGAAAGTAGGAGCAATATTTGTTAAAGGTGAAATGTGTGTCAAAATAGCATTTTAAATGAAATATTGTGGTGCTGCAGAGATGTCCTGGCCTACACATCATATTCTACAGACTTAAGAAAACATCTTTGTTTGGTACAGATCCCCGCAAAAATCACACCATAATCATTTTAATACGTTTTTCAATGAAAATGAGAATAATGATGTAAAAATGATTATTCCCGCTAATCAGTGGTGGATGAGTTGAGTCCCCCCCCCCCCAATATGTGAAGCGCTTTGAGTACCTAGAAAAGCGCTATATAAATGTAATCAATTATTATTTATTATTATAATATCGCAAATCATATCGCACTTGCAATATCAGTCAAAATAATGGCAATTAGATATTTTTTCAAAATCGTTCAGCCCTAATAGAAAGGGAGGCATTAACAGGAAAAGTCATGGTGGAGACCTGGTTAAGGCAACAGATATTAATAAAGACATAGATGGGGCATTGGAACTGGATAAGAGGATTGTGACAAAGAGAGATACTAATGAATTCTGAGTTTTCATGTCTGCTTAAACTAGTGATTCTCATTCTTTTTCATGTCAGGGACCACTAAAGTGGTGAGTGTAGACAAGAATTAGGGCTGAACGATTTTGAAAAAATATCTAATTGCGATTATTTTGACTGATATTGCAATTGCAATATGATTTGCGATATTAGAGGGAATGATCATTTTTACATCATTATTCTCATTTTCATTTAAAAACGTATTAAAATGATTATGGTGTGATTTTTGCGGGGATCTGTACCAAACAAAGATGTTTTCTTAAGTCTGTAGAATATGATGTGTAGGCCAGGACATCTCTGCAGCACCACAATATTTACTTTAAAATGCTATTTTGACACATTTCGCCTTTAACAAATATTGCGCCTCCTGTGATTTGAAAATTGCAGTAGGCCATATTGCGATTTCGATAAAATTTTGATTAATTGTTCAGCCCTAACAAGAATTATTCTGCAAAAATCTGACCCCCTTTGATTTTTCACACAAACAAAAAAAGGGCACTTTGACGAGGCACTTTAGAAGGTAGAGGAGTGTCTTGTTCAATTCCTCGATGATATCCCTAGCCATTTTGTTCATAAAATACTACATTTTTTCCTCCATTCAATATGCTTAAAAAACCCCCCAAAAAAACAAGGATCTGGGTCAAGAAACAGGAGAATAGAAGATCGTCTAATCCCTGTAGAAGCCGCCACGATTTTTTTCACCACAATACGCCACATTCAGAGACTGCATTAAAATATATTATTCATGGTTTAACGAAGTGTTGGCACCGGGAAATTTTGGGCCCGTGCCCTCCACGCCAGTCAAGATGTCGGCTTGAACGCGGGGGGCCAGCCAAACAGGCGTTCGGCAGGCAGGCAGGTAGGGAAGCCAGTGGGGGATTGGAAAGGCATGGGGACAGTTAGAGACAGGCCTGGGCTGGTGGCCAGGGGTTCTGTTTGGGCCCCCCTGGTGCCAGGTGATTGGGGGGGGGGGGAGCGGGGGTGCTGCCGAGAGACTGGCAGACTGCCGAGGATGGCGCAGAACACCTGAAGAGCACCGCCGCCCCGTGTTATCGGCTGCAGAGAACAAGCACACGCGTGCATTAGGGAAGCAGGAAAAGGTCCGTTAGGGTTAGATTGATATATCAGCCAAAACATCTGGCCAGTTGACATCAGCCACCTCTGATATGATGGATATGATGCTTGTTTGATAGCATATTTATTATAGGATTGATCAATACTACACACTAGTTGTCTATACCAGTGGTTCTCAACGTGGGGTCCGGGGACCACCAGGGGCCCTTGAGGGGGTTCCAGGGGGTCCCCAGCAAATTGATGAATTGTTAAACTCAATTAGAGAATGTAGAAAAATGACTATTTTGAGCATAGTTTCTCTGTTATCTCTCTACCTACAATACAGATAGTCATGGGATTCTGGACAAAATCATATCTAACAAAAAAAATATTCTCAGATTTGGGTCCGAGATTCAAAATCTCATCAAATGGGGGTCCGTGGTTCTAATGTGGACTAAACTAGGGGTCCCTGACATAAAAAAAAGGTTGAGAATCACTGCTCTAAATGACCCAGATGTGTTCCTCTGTGCTGCAGCTTCCTCTGGCTCTATTGTTGCCTTGATGCAGTTCGCCCCCCCCCACTCATCTCCATCACAGCATTTAACACCCAGCTTGCCCTTTCAGCAGGGGTAGTCCCTCATTAGCCCCCACTCATCCCCCGTGGACTCGCGCACACAAATTAGCGCATGGGTTTGAAGGTTAAGGGGGCGTCCCACGGGATCTGAAGTCATTAGAAGGGACTTGTGGGTTTTGTAGCCGACCCCCCCCCCCCCCCCAAACCCTGAGGCTAACCCCGTTTTGTAGCTATAGGAACCTGTTAAAGCTGCTGTAGGCAACTTTGGAGAAATGAGCAAAAATTTTAAAGTATACAACAAAAAAAAAACTCTTTCCTGATGAACAGTCTTGTGCAGTGGGGAAAATAACTTGCTTGCTTACACAACAAGTTTATTCCAGTCCCAGTATTCAGTTTGGATTACGGCTAGGCATGGGACGATGAAAATTTCATGTCACGATTATCCTGGCCAAAAAAATTGCGATTCACGATATTATCCCGATAATGATGAAAATATGCTTAAAACTCTTACAATGGCAACATACTGGAATCACTTTACCTTACATTTTATTAAGAAACAAATGTTTTTTATTGCATCATAGGACACATATCTTTTTTTTGTGAACATCCTTTTTAGTGAAAAACAAACAAGGACAGATTCAGACTCTCGCCAACACCCAGCAGGTAATCACAATGAGAGAAAAAAAAATCTATTAATAAAAAGAATCTACCTATCAACCTGATATCCAAGCATTCACATGGTTCAATTAGTTATGTGTTGTAAATGCACAGTAAATGAATAACTTGTTTTGTGAAGATATTCACGATTATCCCAATAATGGAAATTCACCAAGATAAAATTCTGAGGATATATCTGTAGATATCTGCAGTTTCTAGGGTGGTCAGAACTAGACTGAGCCATTTCCTCAGTGCGTGATTGACAGGCACTAGGTACGCCTACCTCACAGAGAGCTCGCCTGATTGGTTGAGGGCTACCAGGAACGGTGAGATTTTGCAGAGCCTGAAAAGAGAGGCAGGGGCGATCACAGAAGCCTGATCTTCTCTCAAACTATTTGAATTATTGATAGCTGAAAAGGTGTTATGAAATGTTTGCCAAATAGTACAAAAAGAAAGTTGCCTACCCCAGCTTTAACCCAACACAAAGCAAGGCATTGTGGTTAATACGGCTTCTACCTTTGCCACCACGACTGCAGCATCATATTTACTTGACATTTGGTAATTAGCTGAATTGGCTGATTAGCTCTTATCTGAATCTACAAGTGCTTCCACAAGCTGTGCTTCCACACCACAAGCAACGCAATCAACAAGTTTCTCGGTCATCAGGCACCAACAGTCAGATTTCAACACTTCCTTATTTCCTACCAATGTGATTTCATTTCATGAACAAAAGTTCCACCTGGCTGGTGGAAAATGGATGAGAAGTTGATTCAAAGCTTCCCAGTTCTCTACAACTTTTATTTGAAAGACTACAGGAATAAACGTCTCAAAAAGGATGCTTGGAGAACGGTTGCATCACCGTTGGGGTTATGAAGTCATTTTATTTTTATTTTTTATTAATGCTACCTAATTATCACTTACTAGAGATGAGAGGGAGATGTTCTGAAAAGTAATACTAAAGAAGTGAAAAGTACATGATTTGCCTGTTTAATACTTGCGACCACTACATACATGTAATCAGAGCCTCTCGCACCGGCCAGTTAGTTTTTAAATATACATACTTATATGTAATATACTCCATGTTGCCTGCTGTGACACCAGTAGTGGTGTTCATTCTAATGAGTGTCATGTGAACATCCCCACCCCCCACCCCGCACTGAAACACTTTTTTACGAGTGTCACATTCAATATGCTCCCAACAGCTATTATTACAGTGCAGGGGAAAACATGTTTACATAGAGGTGCGTGTCACATGTAATGTGCTCCCCACGCTGAGTGTAATGGAAATTAATAGCTAGTGTTATGTATGAGCTGTTGTAAATGTGTCCTTTATGTTCCCCTGCAGCTAAAGAGAAGTCATGCAGCTATGCTCCATACTGCAAGGCTGTCACAGCCCATGTAGACAACATGACTGTGCCATTGTTGGTGCCAGCTAATAATCCACACCCAATGCCAAAAGCATTACAATAACAGTTTATAGGATCTTGTATTAGACTCAAAATGCTTCATCAGGACACAATTCGGACTGAAAGCATGACAACAATGCTGCAGAACACACAGGGGTGTTGTGTTCAGTGTTGCTGTTGAAAAATGTAATGGTATTGATACCCATGTATTTTGTAACAATGGGGTTATAACAGAATTTACAGGGAGAGTTTAACTGTGAGTAACTAGGACTTTTTGAAATTTGTCTATAATAATCTTTAAACTAGAGAAGGTTATATTTTCTGAAGAAAATTTGCGTGCTTGCTTCAGTTTGAAAAGGTAGAAAATGAAATTCATTAGAAGAACGAGAGGAAAGAGGAAACAATTACTTGGCGCTTAAGCAATTCATTTCTTAGACAAAAGTTATTTAGTTATTAATACATTGAAGAATAGGTAATAATATTTTAAAAAGTGCTACTAGGATCATCAGTAGTAGAAGTAGTAGTACTAGTAACAATAGTAGTAATATTTACACCAGCAGTAGTCATAATAGTAGTAGCAGTGGTAGTAGTAGTAGTAGCAGCAGCAGCAGCTGTAGTAGCAGCAGTAGTTGTAGCTGTATTAGTTTTAGTAGCAGTAGTAGTTGCAGTGGTAGTAGTAGTAACAATAGAAGTAGTAGCAGCAGTAGCAGGAGTACTAGTAGTAGTAGTAGTAGTCTAAGTACTAGCAGTAGTAGTACAAATAGTAGTTGCAGTAGCAGTAGTTGCAGTACCGGTTGAGAAGTTGTACTTGCAGTAATAGTAGTGGCAGTAGTAGCAGTAATAGGAGCAGTAGTATTAGCAGCAGTAGTAGGCTAGTTGTAGCAGTAGTAGAAGTAACAGTTGTAGTAGCAGCAGTAGTTGTGGTGGTAGTGTGATTAGTATGGTTGCTGGGGTGTTTCTACATGGTTGCTAGGTGGTTGTTAGGGTTTTACTAACTAATCCAAACAAAGTCTGGATTGATATTAACAGGATTGATATTACCAGGGTGTGCAAAATTTGCAACGGAATTTACGGGGACAGAAACACTGTGAGATTTGTGTACTATGAAAAGGTGGAGAATTATAAATGTCAATATACAGTATGTGCAATGTGCGACGGTGACAGGGATATGAGTGTGAGAGAAAAGACTATCTGAGCGATTACAGCATATATAGTGTGCAAAAATAAATATAGGTCTGCACCTCACATGCAGGAAAACTGCACTAAAACATTGGAAACCACATCAAAGCATGTGAGTTTGGATTAGGCCACTGTTACACAGTGGTTTTCAATCATGTGCCAAGAGTATGCAGGATTTCATTCCAACAAAACATTACAGCAGCTGATTTTCACTGATTAGCACAACTTCAGAGAGGGGAAAACTAATCAGTGAAATCAGCTGCTGTTGTGGTCGGTTGGAATGAAAAGGAGGTCTTTCTGAATATGCTTTTTTGTATGTTCTTGTGTCCTCCGTGACACATTTGATGTAGTATTCTAGTACAACTCAAAAACAAAAGAACATAGGAGGCATTAAGAGCCTAGAAGTTTACTGCCAACATAAGAGGCACTGGTGACGGTGACTTGGCAAATGAGAATGAATGGGAAGCCCCTAGATTCATTGTGAGAATGACACATCACGTCCAAACAGTGCTGTAGTAGTACAGTCAACAGTATAGTAGTCTACAGCAGTGATTCTCAACCTTTTTCATATCAAGGACCCCTAGTTTAGTCGACATTAGGGCCACGGACCCCTTTTTGATGATTTTGTCTCTCGGACCCAAATCTGAGAATATTTTTTGTCCAGAATTCCATGACTATCTGTATTGTAGGTAGATAACAGTGAAACTATGATCAAAATAGTCATTCTTCTACATTCTCGAACTTCCTGTAAATGAAATGCTGAAGGTTAACAATTCATCAATTTGCTGGGGACCCCCTGGAACTCCCTCAAGGGACCCCTGGTGGTCCCTGGACCCCACGTTGAGAACCACTGGTCTACAGTGTATAGTACAGAGCCAGTTGAAACTGAAAAGCTGTCTGTCTGAAGTGATGGAGGAACCTCAAGTGCACAGTCCATTTGAAACTGTAAAGGCATTCTCTGTTCTTCAGCTCATCTCAAACTGTAAATTTGTCTCGCGTTCTTCATGACGTCAGCACTCACATTCTTGAGAGGTTTGTTCTCTCCAAGACCAATTAGAAAGAACATTCTCTGCAAGGAGACAAGTATCGACTTGGACTTGGCTTTGAAAATCACCTCTTCAGACTCTTGGGTCATGATGGCACATGACTGAACATCAGCGTGTTCGAGAAGAAGTAAAGAGAGCAAATTAAGACCAAGTGAGGAGGCGAAAGACAGATAGACAGAGATGGAAATAGCAGAGGGATGAGGGAGTTCGCAAAAGCTAGAAGACTGAGGTGAGAGAACGACAGAAAATCTAACACGGATTACACAAACCAGAAATGGGTAAAACACCTGTCAAATTGCTCTTAAAATGCAGCAAAAGAAGAAACTTAATCACCCCCACGTCTACTCTGTCCAGATGTGATATACATATGGATGCCCTAAGCACTGATTATGGTGACTAGCTCTGATTGTCTGCCTCATCTTTCTCTGTTTCCATCTTCTGATGGAAGAGTCTTTGAAGAGGATTTTATTGGTGAAATCCGTGATGGATCATAGCTTGTACCTGGATTCACCTGGTCAGTGTATTTTATGGAAAGAGAAAGTGGGCCAAAAACAACCGATAGTTTCAGCCAAGCATTCTGAAAGGTCAAAGATGTGTTCCAGTGGTGATATTAATTCCCATAATGCACTGCTTGCCACACTATACTGGTTGCTATGCCAGCTCTTGTGGTAACCAGGAAGCCAGTGAGCCATCTTTCTTGGTTTGTCTTTCTCTCGGAAGTAGCATACATAGGGTTCCTGAAGGGTTTCTGAAGGCCAGTATACTGGCATTTTTTGGACTGAAGCTGCGGGTAGGTGATATTTTGTGCCAATATTCAGTGTCCTTAAAATTGACCACTTTCATGCCAAAAAATGTAAAAGGATTCAGTGTTTCCCCCAGAACGTTATTCTTGTCAGGGTGGAAAAGCCTCTGAAACAGCATTTAGAGCATGGGACACTAAAACTGTCCATTGAAACCAATGATGGTGATGGTGATGATGATGTTTGTGATGATGATGATGATGATGATGATGATGATGATGATGATGATGATGATGATATATGGAATCTGATCAAAATGTTTCCTTAGAATCAATTCAGGTTAAGGGCTTCCAATAGACCAGTGGTTCTCAATGTGGGGTCTGGGGACCACCAGTGGTCCTTGGGGGAGTTCCAGGGGGTCCACAGCAAACTGATGAATTGTTAAACTATATTATTTAATTTACAAGAAGTTAACACAATTAGAGAATGTAGAAGAATGATTACTTTGATCATAGTTTCACTGTTATCTCTCTACCTACAATACAGATAGTTATGGAATTCTTGGCCTATGACTAAGCCCAGATATGACGATATGACGAAATCATATCTAACAATAAAAATATTCTCAGATGGGTTCGAGAGACAAAATCTCATCAAATGGGGGTCCTGGCCCCAATGTGTGCTAAATTAGGGGTCCTTGATATGAAAAAGGTTGAGAATCACTGCCATTGACAACCAGTGTAGTATTGATAAATTCTACAATAAATGATATGTTTTTAACGATAGGCCAATATCAGCCCGATATATCGATAAACAGTTGCATGGGTATATATTCATAAGGCTGCCTCTCGTACCTATTGCATCACTGTTATATCCATGATCATGGTCAAGAACCCTCTCAGGCATTATTGCTATATTCACAAAATGGCATGATGACAAAGCAAGGCAGTGTGCAATCAGACAGGAGCAAAGACAAGATTAGAGGCTCAGTCACTTCAAGTCGGAAGATTACATAGGCCAGCTATACTGCTCAACCGGCCAAAGTTACTTCTCAAAATCCCTGGTTTTAAATCCCCTGCAACAAAGGAAAAAGAAAAAGAGAGAACTGAGATAAAGAGGTTGGATGGCCTGTTATTTGGAGAGGTCGAGTTTGTGGAGTTTGGAAGAGGAGTGTCCTGGGCGTTTAAGTAGCTCTTTAGCATGGCTTGTGATAGCACATCTATCAGGCCCGGCGCTCCCTGGGAAAACCGATTACCAAAGGTAATAAATCCAAATGCTGTGGGCATGGAAGGAAGGGCCCAGAAAATTATGTTTTCATCGCTTGCCTCGGGATTGAACATGTTTGCCATTAGCCGAAAAAATAGACATGCACACTGTGGCCAATGCATAATACAAACATAACAAACACAGAAAATATGTTCTCAAAAGCGCGGAGCCGCATTACATATGCACCTGACATCTCTTTGTCGCTTATATACATACAAACACAAAGCCTATCAAACGCACACAAAAATAGGCAGGCACACAACACAGTGCCAGTGGATGACAAATCATTAGGAAGCTGTTGTGTTCCAGCGCTCGGTTGTTGTTGCCTTGCAACAAGCTAGAAGTCATTTTAGCAGGGCTGACAGGACTAATGGCTAGCTCTGCTCTTGAAAAGCAGACAACAGTACAACACACTGTGGTTGGGATGCTCGCCGCTCTCAATGACACTAATGGCTCCAACGCTCCTGTTAAGGTGTAATTAAAAACGGTTATCATCCTCCTTCCTTACTTGCTTCCTTGTTCACTTCCTTCCCTCAATCTCTCTTGGTGTATCCAAGGGAGGGTTGAAGGGAGAACCAAGTCATACTAACTCTGAAACCACATGATCTGGGTAACACTCTGAGTGTGTGTGTGTGTGTGTGTCCTAACACTGCAAATGCACACACACACACGCACACGCACGCAAAAGGACACAAAATCCGTCTCGAAGGGGTAATAGTAGGTTGTGGGCCTATACTGTAGTGCAGAAACATCCGCATGAAAATTGCAGGGCATGCGAAGCAGATGCGAACAATAAACTTGTTTTCAAGCTGAAAGGCAAACGTCTGTGTATGTGGGTATCTGACTGAGAACAAAACAGCTGATGATATGATTATCTTGGCTAAACTACCGGATCGGAGGAAGCATCATGCCGTGCTTTTAGTGGACTCCTGAATAAAAACAGATTCCTCCCTCTATGATGACTCTACTCTTAGTCATTTCTCATGACAGGCCCCCCTGCTGCCTTTTGTGGGTCTCAAAATGGCTGAACAATCACTTTGGCATGGCGCTCTATGTAGTGGACTAGAAGCCTCTCTAAACCCTAGTAATCCTAGTGAAGCTCTACTTTTGCTGATGGATGCCTGTCAGATCAGGGGTTCATTGCTTATGGCTGAAATTATTTTTGCTCGATATTGTGATCATGTGTAATCATGATTATTAGTCTTGATAATTTACGTCTAAGAGCATGATTTGCCTGTTACAGCTACATAGAACGTATGGTAGCTGGTCAACTAATGTACATTCTCAACAATTTAGTTCATTTTAAATAATTAAGATTAGAAATATAATATAATATAATATAATATTGATGTTGTGACAAGACTAAGACGCAAAAGAGTAG
>NW_027284659.1:5000-15000 GCF_046629955.1 Centroberyx affinis | reverse complement strand
AGGGTTTTGTGAATCCGGCCCCAGACTCGTTGTGATGTCATCGTCTCAAACTACATGAAGCGTCCAGCAGGTTGTGATGCTCTCTGCTCTCTTAGTAAAGTTCATTCCTCTGGTTTCCCTCTGCAGCAAAACAACAGAACACACCGAGGACAAAACGACGACACAAACCGGGGAAACACTTTTTTTTTTGGGGGGGACGCAGGTTTTGAACACAACACCACACTGCTGACTGAGCTTCACGGGTCATGTGATCCAGTCTCTCCTTCACTTCCCCTCTGACATCACTCAGCCCGCCTGACTGCTCGGTCTCATGAGACGAGAAATCCAAACTCAAATTTAGTTTCTGAGAATGAAGTTGGAATGCTTGAAGTTCTATAATATATTATAATATTAACCAGATACAGTTATCCTATCACTTGTATATAAAAAGCTTCTTCTTATATATATATGTGTTTATACAAACCTGTGAATGGAGCCTTTGGTCACGCTTCAACACGCTGGAAACTGACGGCGTTCAGCTCAGAGTTTCATGTCCAGAGAACTGAAGCCATCTGGAATTTTCGGGCCAAAAAGGTGAAAAGGAGTTCTGTGAATCTGCACTCGATTGCTCTTCCTCAACGACCAGGATCCGTGTCTCAGTAAACTGAATTTGAATTGTAAGAACTGAATACAGTTTCAGAGCAAATTAATTCAATTTCATGATATTACATTCAGTTTCAAGTTTATTGGAATTCAGTTTCAAACTAATAAATTCAATTTCAAATTATGCTATTCAGATTCAGTTTTTCAATGTAGTTATTCAAGTTAAACAATACAAATGCAAATTATGTGATTCAAATTCAGTTTTTAATGCAATTATTCAAGTTGAGCAATTCAAATTCAAATATAAATAATCAGTTTCAGTTTAGTGACACATATTTCTGCTCATACTGATCCTCTTCAAACCTTCAGAACAGTCTGTCAAACTGTTTCTCACTCCAACCTGCTGCTGCTTTCACTTCTAGAAAGTGTGTGAGCAGAAACTCAAACTGAAATTAAAACAAAACCAAACATCAAAAATACCAGAAATACCAGAAATACCAGAAATACCAGAAATACCAGAGATGAATATCAGAACAAAACAATAAATCACTTGGTACTGAACTAAATTCACCCAAAATAACGGAAGGAGTCTGCAGACTGAAACTTTTACTTTCTATTTATATTCTCTCCTGTCTCTGCTCTGTGGTCGAGTTTAGTTTAATCTGCTGCCTGATAAGTGTGTGTGTGTGTGTGTGTGTGTGTGTGTGTGTGTGTGTGTGTGTGTGTGTGTGTGTGGTATTACCTAGAAATCTCTTTCCAGGTAATCAGTGTGGTTGAATTTCCGCCTCAGGCTTAGATCAGCTGAGCAGTGTGTGTGTGTGTGTGTGTTTGTATGTGTGTGATTGTGTGTGTGTGTGTGTGTGTGTGTGTGTGTGTGTGTGTGTGACTATTTCTCTAGAACTCTTAAGCTCAAATAACAACCCAACAAAACAATGGAGCCACAACCTTTCATGGGAAATCAACACACACACACACACACACACACACACACACACAGAATCGACAGGCTGCTTTCCTCAGTGTAAATGTCTCTTCAGGTTCCAGTGGTTGGGGGTTTGATTCCCTGTGTAAGACAATGGCACAGAGCAGCAACGCAGCAGCTAGGTGTGTGTGTGTGTGTGTGTGTGTGTGTGTGTGTGTGTGTGTGTGTGTGTGTGTGTGTGTGTGTGTGTGTGTGTGTGTGGTTGACTCTAAGAATACAGGCTGTGGTGAAGCTGCTTTCTCAGAATTCAACAACCCCCCGTTTTTCCAATAAGAGAGAGAGAGACACAGAACGAGAGAGGTGTGTGTGTGTGTGTGTGTGTGTGTGTGTGTGTGTGTGTGTGTGTGTGTGTGTGTGTGGTTGGGGGAAGGGGGTAGAGACAAAATATAACAGAAAAGAGAGCGAGAGACAGAAAGCTGGATGATAGTTTGCTTTTTCCATTGTAAATAACAGGAAGAGGCAGACGGCTAACGCTGCTCTGCTAACACAGGCTAAGCTAGCAAACACTAAAACAAAAATAAAATAAATAAAATAAAGAGAAATAGCCGAGCGTCTCTCCAAACAGCATTTACAGCCTTTATCTTTAGTATTCATCACATACATTATGATTCAGATCCATACTGACACTGCTTTGACAGTCAGGTTGTTTATTTTTAGCGGTCTGCTAGCTAACGCTAACGCTAATGCTAACGCTACGTGACTTTAGCTGCTGTGCTAAAACACAAACACTCAAGAGCGCAAATGCTGTTTTAACGAGCAAAAGTTTGAATTAAAGTGTGATTAGCATGAACACACACACACACCGACACACACCGACACACACACACACACACACACACACACACACACACACACACACACACACACACACACACACACACACACACATACACACACACACAAAATATAATCTCTGAACTGAAGCTTGCTTCAATCAAAAGGTTGAATTTCTTCAGGGAGGGTGAAGGACAGAGGAACAAATCTCTCTCTGTCTCTCTCTCTCTCTCTCTCTCTGTCTCTCTCTCTCTCTCTCTGTCTCTCTCTCTCTCTCTCTCTCTGTCTCTCTCTCTCTCTCTCTCTCTCTCTCTGTCTCTCTCTCTCTCTCTCTCTCTCCCTCTCTCTTTCTCTTTTCTGTACCGCTTCTCTCTCTCTCCCCCTGTCAGTGTGTGTGTGTGTGTGTGTGTGTGTGTGTGTGTGTGTGTGTGTGTGTGTGTGAAGTGTATATAAAGAAATCATTATGCAGATTCTTAAAGCTCTGTTTCCCCAAGGAGCCATGATGAATCACATTTAGTGCGTGTGTGTGTGTGTGTGTGTGTGTGTGTGTGTGTGTGTGTGTGTGTGTGTGTGTGTGTGTGTGTGTGTGTGTGTGTGTGTGTGTCCTCAAAAAGACCTAGTTAATTTGACACACGTCTCCCCACGCAACCATTGGGGTGACAACACACACACACACACACACACACACACACACACACACACACACACACACACCTGCTGTGTTTGGAGCTAATGATCCAGCTGCTCTTCTCCTCCGGACAGTTAGATCGATACAAAGTCAAATCAACACACATTTGTACTAAACTACGGAAGCCCACAGAGGACATGAGCTGGAGCCATACGTTTTATTCACGTTACATTTCTGTGTTTTTATGTTTTCGGGTCGTCCGTCCCTTTCTCCTGAGCACTTTATCTCAGGAACGCCTGGAGGGGATTTCTTCGGATTTGGCACAAACGTCCACTTGGACTCAAGGATGAACTGATTAGAATTTGGTGGTTAAAGGTCAAAGGTCAAGGTCACTGTCACCTCACAAATGACGCTTTTTTGGCCATAGCTCAAGAATTCATACGCTAATTACAACAAAATTTCACACAAATGTCTAATAGGATAAAACGATGAAGTGATGACATTTTATATCCAAAAGTTCAAAGGTCAACTTCACTGTGACATCATAATGTTTTGCTTACCACTGTAGCTGAGAAAACCATCTTGGGTCATTCTACAGAAACGGTGGAAGTGCTGTCACTTACTTTAGCAGACACCAAAATCCTTTAAGTTGACCTAATAATCACATTAATTATATATGTTCAATAAATACAGACTGTCCTTGCAATGAGAAAACAAAGTTTATTGGCGGAGGCATACAGCTGTGAGGCGGTTATTTCTAGTCTCGAGATAATGTGAAAATGATTTGGTGTCACCAGAGGTCAGAGGTCAGAGGTCAGAGGTCAGAGGTCACTGTTCTCACCTGGACAGTCCAACCAGCTGAAGGAGGAAAATGAAGCGATCAGGACGATGGAGGGAGCGCAGCCTCAGACATTTTCTAAACCTTCTAATTTTCACTTCTATTCATTTTCAAACAGGACAAACACAAAGAGGCTGTTTGGTATCTGAGACTAAAACTACGACACAAACTACGAGTTAAAAAATATTGTAAACTGAAACAAAAAAATCTTAATACTCATGATATTTGTAATCGTAGTAACGAGTAAACTCTAGTTTTAAGTGTATGTTTGTGTCCTCAGACTGCCAGTAAAACAATACACTCATTTCTGGTCAGTCCACTCAGCAAAAACACACACACACGCACACACACACACACACACACACACACACACAGTTTCCTTTGTGTGACTCATCATTTCAGAGAAGTGTGACTCAGAGTCTAATTGATATCTGGATTATTCTCCGGCACTAAAAGCTTCAGTTTAGCTTCAGATGAGCAGAGAGAGCAGCAGAGTTTCACACTGAAGGTTCACGTCTCTCTTCAGCTCACAGTCTGTCAGAGCGAACAGGAAACACATGAATACAAACTGAAGGTATAAACAGCTGTAAATATCAACAACATGCCCAGAGGAGTCCATATGCACAAGGTGATGCTTTATTTTAGTATTTAATATTTTCTGAACCCAGACCCTCTGCAGGACGGATCCAAACCTCCAGCAGGTTTTCCCCTGATCATCCGTCTCAGACTTTGTTCACATGTAGCGTTTATTTTTTATTTTTTATTTTTTTTTAAAAACTGCCACCAGCTGTTTATTAAAACACATGCAGAGCGGCTGGAAGAGGCGTGTGGAGCGCTTTCAAAACAAAGCTTCTCATGAACCGCTTTTCTCTCAGCCGACCAATCATGATGAAGAAGAGGCGGTTTCATGATGAAGAAGAGGCGGTTTCATGATGAAGAAGAGGCGGTTTCATGATGAAGAAGAGGCAGTTTCATGATGAAGAAGAGGCGGTTTCATGATGAAGAAGAGGCGGTTTCATGATGAAGAAGAGGCGGCTGTTGTCCCACAACAACAACAAAGATGGAGAAAGTGCCGGAGGAGAAATCGGTCGTTGTAGTTTAGTGAATTTCAGGTTCAGCACAGATCATGAAGAGGCGGACTGGATCAGACTGGATCAGACTGGATCAGACTGGATCAGACTGGATCTGACTGGATCAGACTGGATCAGACTGGATCAGACTGGATCTGTCAGTCTGTGCTTGTTGTCTGCTAGCTGCTAACCAGCTGAGCTAGTCATCAGCTAGCGGCTGCTCAGCTAACTTCAGAAGACGTTATCATGATCCGCTTTTTATTTTCCTCAGAAGAAGCTCAGGCTGAACGGCTCCATCAGCTTTCAGGTGAAAGTTTAGTAGCTTTGTTCAGACTGCCGGCCCAAACCGGACTGCTGCCAGATCCAGATTGAAGTTTTTTGAAGAAGTTTTTTGAATTCTGAACAGCAAAAAAACACATGAAACTGATTTTTGCAAATGAGATTTAAGCCACATTTTTCTAAAGGGTTTTCCAGCGGTCTGCAGGTCTCTCTCCACGTCCAGGACGTCCTGGGCGGAGACTTCCTGCTGGACGTCCTGGGCGGAGACTTCCTGCTGGACGTCCTGGACGGAGACTTCCTGCTGGACGTCCTGGACGGAGACTTCCTGCTGGACGTCCTGAGCTGTGAGGCAGGTGAATCGTCTCCATTCTGCATTTGCAGCTTCTTGCTTTGGTTCCTCCTCTGAGCGACGTGCCGTCAGTCACCGTGACGCACGCCTGTGTTGTTACCATAGCAACGGATGCGGATAGCTTAACGCTGCCTGAACACACAAATCCAACCTGATCACAGTCTGGACAGTCAGGACTTAAGACCAGATTGGAGAAACAAATCCGGTCTGAACAAAGCCTTCGTCTTCTGGAGTAAATAACAAAAACAAAGCTTTATCTGGTTCATATTTTTAATATTTACAGCTGTTTCTGCATTGTTTCAGTGTGAAATACTGGATTTACTGCCTGGTGTAAAACTGGGCTGAGATGAATCCATGTCCAGAGCTCAGCCGACATTCACACATTTAATATTTTAAATGTTTTAAAATCTGGAGTCTGGATCCAGTCTGGAAAAGTGTCAAGGAAGGACTGAAGCTCCAGACTGTCCTTTAAAAACACCGTCATCCAGTTTTTCAGTTTTTAAGTGTGTGTGTGTGTGTGTGTGTGTGTGTGTGTGTGTGTGTGTGTGTGTGTGTGTGTGTGTGTGTGAAGGTGTGTGTGTGTGTGTGTGTGTGTGTGTGTGTGTGTGTGTGTGTGTGTGTTAACGCTCTCTCTGCCCTGTGGCGTTCTTCATTTGTAGTGTTTGAAAGACCTCCTTCAGCTGTCAATCAAAACTCATCTGCATAGTAAAGACATCAACGATCAATGTACGAACACACACACACACACACACACACACACACACACACACACACACACACACACACACAGTGAAGTCATTGAATCAAGGCCAAGGTCGTCTATGTGAATTATTGCTGTTAAATCCTCAAGTATTCGTGTCAACGTTCCTCCAGAGAGCAGAGAGGAGGAGAGAGGAGAGAAGAGGAGAGAAGAGAAGAAGAGGAGAAAAGAGAAGAGGAGAGAAGAGAAGAAGAGGAGAAAAGAGAAGAAGAGGAGAGAATAGAAGAAGAGGAGAAAAGAGAAGAGGAGAGAAGAGAAGAAGAGGAGAGAAGAGAAGAAGAGGAGAGAAGAGAAGAAGAGGAGAGAAGAGAAGAAGAGGAGAAAAGAGAAGAGGATAGAAGAGAAGAAGAGGAGAGAAGAGAAGAAGAGGAGAAAAGAGAAGAAGAGGAGAGAATAGAAGAAGAGGAGAAAAGAGAAGAGGAGAGAAGAGAAGAAGAGGAGAGAAGAGAAGAAGAGGAGAGAAGAGAAGAAGAGGAGAAAAGAGAAGAAGAGGAGAGAAGAGAAGAAGAGGAGAAAAGAGAAGAGGATAGAAGAGAAGAAGAGGAGAAAAGAGAAGAAGAGGAGAGAAGAGAAGAAGAGGAGAGAAGAGAAGAAGAGGAGAGAAGAGAAGAAGAGGAGAGAAGAGAGAAGAGGAGAGGAGAAAAGAGGAGAGATGTTGATGTTCAGGACTCGATGTCTTGCATTGATAAGTTGTGTATTTGTAAAGAACTGGAACAGTTTTAAAAAGCCTGACGCTGAACTTCCCTCTGGACTCTCTGTCCTCCTGTCATCCACTTTTTACTTCCTGGTAGTAAATGCTGTTGCTAGGTGACATTAGCCCAAACTCTGCTCATTGGCTGTTCCTCCCTCTTCCCTCAGCACATGGAAATACTTCTCTACTTCTGTCTGTCTCCTTGAGAAGGTCGTTTCCTTCTTCCTTGCTCCCTAACTAGGAAGAGAGAGAGAGAGAGAAAGAGAGAGAGAGAGAGAGAGAGGAGAGAGAGGAGAGAGAGGAGAGAGAGAGAGAGAGGAGAGAGAAAGAGAGAGAGAGAGAAAAAGAGAGCGAGAGAGGAGAGAGAGAGAAAGAAAGAGAGAGAGAGAGACAGGAGAGAGAGAAAGAGAGAGGAGAGAGAGAGAGGAGAGAGAAAGAGAGAGAGAGGAGCGAGAGAGAGGGGAGAGAGAGAGAAAGAGAGAGAGAGGAGAGAGAGAAAGAGAGAGGAGAGAGAGAAAGAGAGAGAGAGAGAGGAGAGAGAAAGAGAGAGAGGAGAGAGAGAGAGGAGAGAGAAAGAGAGAGAGGAGAGAGAAAAGGAGAGCGAGAGAGGAGAGAGGGAGAAAGAAATAGAGAGAGAGAGCGAGAGAGGAGAGAGGGAGAAAGAGAGAGAGAGAGAGAGAGAGAGAGAGAGAGAGAGGAGAGAGAAAAAGAGCGAGAGAGGAGAGAGGGAGAAAGAAAGAGAGAGAGAGAGAGAGGAGAGAGAGCGAGAGAGGAGAGAGGGAGAAAGAAAGAGAGAGAGAGAGTTGAAGATTTTTCTACATTTCAAGTCTCTCTGGATACTAAAAGTGTCAAATCTCTGAAACCTGTCCTGACATGAACTCGACTTGTTGGTGGCAGCAAAGTGTTAAAACTCAGATTTCCCAGCATGAAACGGTTCCATGAAGGAGGCACGACTGGAACCAGGCAGCAGGAGCAGGCAGGGGGTGGAGGAGGCCCATGACTTTGACTTCAATTCACCAGATTCACACGGCGGCCATTTTCCTCTGACATCACACTCAGGGTGGGAAGCTCAGACGCTGTTATCAAAAGGATGATGTCATACTGCTGGGTTCAGGTTCAGGTCGTATAAACGTTGGGAATCTGACAAATCCTTTGATCAGCAACTGAAAGGACAGATAGTGAAAATCAGTCGGGGCATCAGGTCGTGTTTCAAGGTAAAACATATTTCATAACCCTTTAGCTGCCGTTAGACAACAGCTAACGTTAGCATTCAACCACGTCAGTTACTTTTGGTAACACTTTATAATAACCATCATTAATAAATGGTAAATTGATAGTTAATTAAACTTTAGTTAATAGTTATTTTACTGTTAACAAACAATGAAATGATCATTAATAATGTTTACTAATTATTAGTAATGCTATAATTTATGTTATTTTATCATTCGTTTGTAATAATAATATAAAATCATTTGTTTATAAATTATATATTGTATCATAGCTTTTTACCCTTTTTACCGTCTCTTATCAGCTATGATACAATATATAATTTATAAACAAATGATTTTATATTACACAAACTAATGATAAAATAACAAATTATAGCATTACTAATAATTAGTAAACATTATTAATGATCATTTCATTGTTTGTTAATAGTAAAATAACTATTAACTAAAGTTTAATTAACTATCAATTTACCATTTATTAATGATGGTTATTATAAAGTGTTACCTTACTTTTTAACGTTAGCCCAAGCCACTGGATTGATTTGTCATCTGACAACGTTAGCAGTGCTAACACTGATGTTAAAGTTAATTACAAACTTCACGTTAGCTGCCTGACTTCACAGTGTCTCCAGTGTGATGTTGGAGGTCAGACCCGGTCTGCCCGGTCTGACCTTCATCATCGTGGATGTAAGCTTGGATCCAGCTGCTTTACCTTTTATTAGAATCCTCTCGGGGATCCCGGCAAATTCATCCAAATTCATTTATCAGTTTGGTCAAATGAAAGTTGACGGTGAACAAGTTTTTCAACCATCTCGTTTTCTCACAGGCTTTACTTGACAGTGTTCGAGTCTTCCCACCCTGAGCGTGACGTCAGAGGAAAATGGCCGCCGTGTGAATACGGTGAATGTCGGAGACCGGAGTTCAATTCCCAGATTGAACGAAGGGAATTTCTACGGAGAGAATTTTGTCCAAGTAGAAAGACGCAAACAAATGTGGGACCGCAAACCAAAAAACAATAATAACAACTTCAAACTTTGGAAAATATGACAAAGTGCTAACATGTAAAAGGCAAAGAAATCAGATTGGCATCCAGACTTTTCTTCTTCCGTGAGTCAAATTAAAATTTTTAGCAAAAGTTTTTCTTATTGAACCGACCAAAGTCTTTCCAAACCTTAACCAAGTTGTTTTAGTTTCTAAACTGAACCGTTAGCAGTTCATGTTTTTGTCACAGAGTCCAGATCGTGTTTTTGTCACAGAGTCCAGATCGTGTTTTTGTCACAGAGTCCAGTTCATGTTTTTGTCACAGAGTCCAGATCGTGTTTTTGTCACAGAGTCCAGATCGTGTTTTTGTCACAGAGTCCAGATCGTGTTTTTGTCACAGAGTCCAGATCGTGTTTTTGTCACAGAGTCCAGTTCATGTTTTTGTCACAGAGTCCAGTTCATGTTTTTGTCACAGAGTCCAGTTCATGTTTTTGTCACAGAGTCCAGTTCATGGTGGAGGAACCTAGTTTTCTCATAACGTCCACGGCACGAAAATCTGAGTTTCAGAGTTGGTGTTAATTTTCTGAGCTCCTGCTCCTTGTCTGAAGCAGCTGGTCAGAGACAGAGGTCATGTGACTCCTCAGCAGCCTCTGATCAAACTGCCCAGTGAACATTTTTAAAAATGACTCTGGTCCCTGGTGAAAAGACGTTCAAAACAGGTTCAGAAGTGAACGTTTCTTCACCGACTATTTGAAGATGTTGACTGAACGTTCACATTCAGACCGTATTACACCGGGATATTACACCGGTGAAATACGGTCTGAATGTGAACGTTCA
>NW_027284658.1:0-16518 GCF_046629955.1 Centroberyx affinis | reverse complement strand
TTTATTTTATAGAGCACGTGTAATATAAAATTTAATTCTGAAATCTTAGTAATTAAGAATAATTGCTGAGAATTCCAAATGGTTGAAACACAAAAAAGTTTTCAGCTTTTTTCTTTTTTTTTTTTGGCTAATGAATCAGCATTAGCCAAAAAAAGCACTGACTTTCTGATATCTTTAAAATGAAGCCGGAGTGTTTTTTCCATTATAAAAGATATATATATATATTTTTATATTTTTATAACCCTAACATATTCCAATATATTCCATATCACACTACGATTTGTTTCTTAATTTGGAAATATTTCTAAGACATTCAGCTGTATTGAAATCTGGCATTAATTCTCAAGTTGTGCTCGGGAGAAAAGAAATCAACTTTGACATGTTTTCAGTTGTGGAAGTCCTTTCCCATTTGTTTTTACTAAGCATCAGGCCCCCGAAACACACCGAGAAATGAACGGTACAGCTCATCAGATTCATCAACTCTCCCCCCCAGTTTTTAAAACGACATAAATTAATCACACAGAAAAAAAAAAAAAAAAAAAAAAACATGCTCCACACATACATATTCCAAAAAAAACTGTAAGCTTTCATCCTTATAGATTTCGACGGCCACGGCCCCTTCACCTCACTCTTCTCTAAATGAAGTTTTTAAGTTGATTTTAAATAGCGGGGTGAGGAGGGGGGAAGGGGGGGGGGGGGGGCAGTAGATTCAGGTTACTCCGGCGCTTTAGAAGCGGCGGCTATACGGCTACAGGATACGGGCGCGCACACACACACACACACACACACACATTATAGACACACACACACAAACACACACACTCCCTCTCTCTCTCTCTCTCTTCCCCCGAAAGGAGTGTCTGGGAGATGATTTCCTTCCCCTGCGCGTTAGCCCCTCTTGCACCCCCCTGGAGCCCCCACCTCCCCCCCCCACACACACCTCCCCCTCTCCCCCTCTCTCTCTCTCCCCCTCTCTCTCTCTCTCTCTCCTCTCTCTCTGCTACGCAGTGTAAACACAGTGTTCCAGAGGAATGTTGGACTCCCTGACCTCCACTGCAGTTCACTCGGTTCAGCCTGGCCGCGCTGTGCTCCGGCATCAGCGGCAGCAGCGGCGGCGGCGGCAGCAGCAGCCCACCCCCCCCCCACCACCACCACCACCTCTCCACCCCCCCCCCCCCCCCTCCCCTTCCAGAGACCACCCCCCCCTCCCCCCTTCTTTCCTCCTCCTCTTCTTCTTCTACCCCTCGCCTTTGCCTCTCCTCCTGCCTCGTTTCTTCTTCTTCTCCTTCTTCTTCTTCTTCTTCTCCTCCTTTCTTTTTTCACCCCCCCTCCCCCTCTTTTCTCTCCTGTCCTTGCCCCTCGCCGCTCCGCCCCCCCCTCCCCCCCCCCCACACACACATACACACACCTTCCTTGCTCCCCTCTTTTTTTTTTTTTACTCCCCTTTCCCCTTGTTCTCTCCTTCCACTTACTACCTCCTCAGCCCCCCCACCCACCCATCCACCCCTACTCCCCCCCCCTCTATCTCTCTCTCTCTCTCTTTCCCCATTTCCACTCTCTCTCTCTCTCTCCCTCTCCCTCTCTCTTTCCCCATTCCACTTGTCGTGTCGTTTTCCCCCTCGCAGCCGTTTTACGCATAGCGGCGGATTGCTTCCTCTTCTCTCTCTCTCTCTGTCTCTCTCTCTCTCTCTCTCTCTGTCTCTCTCTCTCTCTGTCTCTCTCTCTCTCTCTCTCTCTCTCTCCCCCCTCTCTCTCTCCGTCTCTCCCTCCGCTCGGCAACTTTATTGGCATGTGCTGTTTTTATCAGAACAGCGTTGCCCAGAGCGGGATGCAAATTGCAACATTTTTCGAAGAAAGCAACAGCAAACAGCCTTATGCATTCAAACCATATTGAGATGATGAATGATTTTGGTTTTGAAAAACACGCGCTGCAGAAGACTACACACAATCACCATTATCTATAATAACATGTAGCCCTTCCAATATTGAGGACATGCAGTTATACAAATGGCTCAGAAGCCAGTGAGGGCATAATCAGATAGTGTAATAACCGCTGTCTGCATGCATATATACATATATATGTGTGTGTGTGTGTGTGTGTCTGCTCATGAGAAAACACTAAAGGCACTGTCTTCTTTCTGTCTCACACACACACACACACACACACACACACACACACACACCTTGCTCAGACGCCATTGTGCGCGCGATGCCTGGCGCATGCACACGGCCCACACCTCTGCACACCGCGCCCCCCCCCCCCCCCACCCTCCGCTCTCTCTTCCCCTACTCCCTATTCCTCCTTCTGCTCCACCCCCCCTTCCCCTCCACCCCCCCCCACCCCCACCCCCACACACACACACACACAGCCCACGGTGGATTGCGGTTCCTAGAAACAGGATACCGAGAGCCCAGTGTCTCTGCGCTGCGAGGTGTCTGAAGGAAGAGAGAGAGAGAGGAGAGAGAGAGAGAGAGAGAGAGAGAGAGAGAGAGAGAGAGAGCACAAGGGGTTACAAGTCATCCGGCGGTCGGTCGGTCGGTCGGTCGGTCGGTGTGTGTGTGTTTGACCGTGGAGGGGGGGGGGGGCGACGGGACCGTCCCGGGGTTCACGGGGTTTAATCGCCGCAGGGAGAAAAAAAACAAAAAAAACGAGCGGCTTATAAATATATGCAAGCCGGTCAGTGTCTGGGGAATGAGACACACTGTTTGCATGCATGTATGTATAGATGCTGCTGGAGTAAATGTCCCCCCCCCCCCCCCCCCCCCTCCCCAGCCAGCCAATCAGCCGGCCAGGTTTATATCCAGTCAGCCAGCAAGCCAGCAGATAAGCACAGACTAGTGTGAATATAGATAGATCAGAGCAGACAGCATCTGTGTGTGTGTGTGTGTGTGTGTGTGTGTGTGTGTGTGTGTGAGGGCCTCTTTTGGGATGCGACTGGCCTTAGCCATTTTTAGCATGCAAAGCAAAGCAAATCTACTCACACACACACACACACACACACACACACACACACACAAACGCATAGCACTGGTACTAATAGCTCACCGATGCTTCCATGTGAATATAGCCTCGTACCTCTATTGCATTGGACTGTATATGTGAAAGCAAATGATAATGAAGCAATATAGATATAATATGGCGTGCACTCCAATAGTAGGAGGAGGGCATGTTCTTTTTCTTTTCTTTTTTTTTTTTGCGTTCTTTAATCATTCTTCTTCTGCTCTCCACTGAAAGATTAAAGGAGCACGCATCCTACAGGACTATTTTTGGACTTTCCCTCCATCATCCTCTTCCTCTTCCTCCTCTTCCTCCTTGTCGTCACCCTCGTCATCCTCATCCCCCCCCACCCCCCCTCTCTCACACATGATCTTCCTCTCTCTTCCCCTGCCTTTTTTTTCCCCTCTTTCAGGCCGAATCAAGACGAACCCTCTTGTTTGTTTTTGTTTTTTTATTGGCTTACATAAATCCCAGATCTCACTGTGTAATTAACCGGTTGCTATGTGTAATTATGTATTCGTTTTCACTTAGATCGCGATTTCTCGTCTCTGCGAACGCGCGGGGGGGTGTGTGTGTGTGTGGGGGGGGGGATCGTCCAATTACTCGGCCCGGCGTTAATTGTTGGAACACCAGATAATGAAAGCGATGCCGGGTTTGGAGAACATGTGGCTGTCTCATTATGCTGACAGGCGGGGGGAGGGGGGGGGGGGGGGTGGAAGAGGAACTTGGCTGACCTCTGCTGGGCTCTGATAGGCGGTGCTGCAGATGTGGAGCCATGTTGAGCCGTGGCGAGTCATTTTTCTGTGTTGTTTCCGACGCGGCATGCCGTCAGGGATCGCTTGCTGAATCGGCGGGACGTCCCGCTCGCACGTACAGCAGCAGTGATAAATTATCTGATGGGTTCTCAAACGTTATAGACCCCCCCCCCCCCTGAGTAGGTGCTTATTAGGGCCACGGACCCCCCCCCAGCGGATAAGATTTAGTCCCAGGTACTCAGTTTTTGTCGTTGATGATTTAGTATTGGATTGTATAATGGTCTAATGCTAGAGGGTCTCAACCTTTTTCATATCAAGGATTTAGTTAGGGTTAGGGTTAGGGTTAGAAAACAATACATTGACCTGGAAAATTACAGCATTTTGATGCTCAAATCAAAAGCACATTATAGGGTATACATGTTTAAAAAGTGCACTCATGTTAAATGAGAAGCTGGAGTGAATATTCTGCAGAAAATGAAAAGCATTGATACTTTTACTGATACATTTTCAACCTTTTTCATATCACAGACCCTTAATTAAGTCCACATTAGGGCCACCATTTGATGAGATTTTGTCTCTCGGACCCAAACCCAAATGACTATCTGTATTGCAGGTAGAGAGATAACAGAGAAACTACGATCAAAACAGTCATTCTTCTACATTCTCTAATTGTTTTCACTTCTTATAAATGAAATAATGCTGAAGTTTAACAAGTCATCAATTTGCTGGGGACCCCCTGGAACCCCCTCAAGGACCCCTGGTGGTCCCCGGACCCCACGTTGAGAACCACCGGTCTATGCGGGTATGTGGGGAGATAATGGCGGCGAGAGGTGAAAGCTCTGATTATAGGAAAGTCATTTTTATACATTTTTCGAATGGGTTTTTTTTTGCCAGAAGAACCGCCCCAGAAACCCCCTCAAGGACCTGGCTTTGAGGAGCACCGATGCAGCCGACCATATAGGCCGGTATAAGAAAGAGCGCAGCGTCGCAATAACCTAGAGAGTTCACTGAGAAAGGAAGGGAAGAATGATGGAGAGAGAGAGAGAGAGAGAGAGAGAGAGAGGGAGGGAAGCAGATGGCTGGAAATATAGCCTGCTAAATTATTCATCTAGGCTGGAGTCTGGAGATAGATGGATGGATAGGAGCTGGCATGGACACTTTTATTAGGAGATTCGGAGAGCTGGGAGGAGAGGGGGTTCAGAAACGCCATGATTGTTTTCGAGACGGAGGGAAAGCGAACGCACCTGAACCGGGGAACAGGTGTTCGCCGAGGGGAACGGGATTGAAATCCGACGACTCGTAATCCGGCCGTTACATTAAACTGTGAAATAACGACAAATAGACGCACGCGCTTGAATATCGCAACGCATAAAGCACCGAAGCGAAGACGATAATTCAATATTATCGTTTAGCGTCTTTCAGTGGGATTATATTGTGATGATATGGTGATTTTGCGATATCGAGACGCACAATTCCGCTGTCTGAACTGATGAGAACAAGCTAGTTTTATTGAGAAACTCAGACAAAATGAAGTATGGTAGGAATATTATGTGAAAATTTCAGTTTAGTTTGACATCACAACAAACATTACCATTCGGTTCAATATGATGAACATTAATTTGATTATTTAACGGGATTTTCGCTTATGTGAGCCATATCGTCGTATATATTGATGTCGAAAAAAAATCCTTATGATTATCGCGATATTGATTTCAGCCATATCGCCCAGCCCTACGATAAGTTTAGGTCAGTGGATCGTCAGAAAATGAATCCTTTTAGTTATTTGTCAAGTAAAAAATACCAAACATTTGCTGGTTGCAGCTTCACAAATGCTGAGATTTGCTGCTTTTCTCTATTTCGTATCATTATTAAATGAATACTGAAAGGGTTTTTTTGGCTGCTGGTCAGACCAAGTAAGAAATTTGAAGAATCACTTTGGGCAAGTTGTGACGGGCATTTGTCATAATTTTTGACATTTTAATTCACTAAATAATGAATCGATCAATCGAAAAAGTGATTGCTACATCAGTGGTTCTCAACATTTTTCATATCAAGGACCCTAATTTAGTACAAATCTCAGAATATTTTTATTGTTAGATATGATTTTGTCCAGAATCCCATCACTATCTGTATTGTAGGTAGAGAGATAACATTCTCTCCATTCTCTAACTGTGTTCACTTCTCTAAATGAAATAATGCTGAAGTTTAACAATTCATCAATGTGCTGGGGACCCCCAGGAACCCCCTCCAGGACCCCTGGTGGTCCCCGGACCCCACGTTGAGAACCACTGCGCTAGATTACTAGATAATGAAAATAATCATTAGTTGTAGCCCTAAATTAAAGTTCCAGCCACCCATAGATACTCCTGATTTAATTGCATTGATTTATGTCTTCTTCTTTCTCGAACATGCAAAGATCAAGGCTTCACTGAAGGATTATGACACTACCTGAAACTACTCTACCTGCTCTTGTGAATCTGCTGCCTAAATAGCCGCTGAAGGCCGAAACTACACAAACAAAGCCAAGACCTTGTAACAATTAAGAAAGAACAGCGTCTTTGTTTTAGCCGGCGAGACTTTCGAAAACCCCTCAAAAAGCGCTCGAAACGACGGCAATATCCTTTTCGAAAAAACGTGCTCGGAGTGCCAAGGTCGATCCGGTACATCGTTGTGTGTGTGTGCCGTCTGGAACATCCCGCACGATTCCGGGGGGGGGGGGGGGGGGTTCGGAACACTTTGTCTCGACGGCGAAAGGGAGAATAAAAGAGGAAAAATAGCGAAAGGCGAGGGAGCGAGCCGGTTCATAAAATAAGATTTGTGGTGGACATATGTAGCGGACGTCTGAGGCGGGACACTCTAAACCGGCGAGTTCTCCGAGTCCGGGGGGGTCCTTGAGGGGGTTCAGGGGGGTTCCGAGCATATTGAGGAATAGTTTAATTTCACCATAATTCAATTCTCTAGAAATCCCCCTATGTTAGAGAACGACTATTGTAATCCTCGGTTTCACTCTGACCACTATTACCTTCCCACCCCCTTCTGTTCGAGAGTCGGGACTATGCTGCCTCTGTGTTATATATATATATTTCTTTAGCTTTGTGCATCATGTGCATCATATATGACATGCTCTCCCAGATTCACACACACACACACACACACACAGAGAGACACACACACACACACACACACACACACGCTCCTGAGCGAGAGGGGCTCAGGGGAAATAGAGCAGAGAGGAAGCTACGTGCCTTCGCCAAGCAAGGGCTGTCTGGTGTCATGGCAACCGGTGCAGATTACCCCACCCTCCATCAGTCAGAGAGAGAGGAGAGAGAGAGGAGAGAGAGATGGGCACACACACACACACAGGCACACAAATGTGGACACGCGTGCAGCAAACACACAATATCCAAAACGCTCCATCCTTTATTGTATCACTGCATATTTTCCATTTTTGCGACTGTTTCTACGCTATTATACATATCGCCGATTGCGTACTATCGTATAACACGCAAACCGAATGATTTATCGTCTCAATTTGAATGTATAAACCGAATGCGCGTTTCGCCATTCTGCCTCGGCAACACCGTTTTCCCGATAAGCGGCCGAATCGACTGGCGGAGGTAGAGAGAGAGAGAGAGAGAGGGCAGGAGAGACGGAGACAGAAAAATCGAGAGGGGAAGGGAGGGGGAAACGGAAAAAAGGGCGAGCGATGATGAAAGTGGTGCAGGGAGAGGGCGAGATGAGTGGTAGGGGCATAAATATATAGTAGAGCTAAATATGTCTGGGGGGGGGGGATATACCGTTATTAAAAGCGGTAAGGTAATCTAATGAGCGGTTTACTATGGGGAGTGTTTCACGCCACTGAAGTGGATTTTTAAGCGAGGAGATACCCTGCCATACTGCATGTTGCGCTGTATAGGTTTCTTCCCGGAGAGAGACGAGTAGGGAAGGTGGATGCTGGGGCAGGGGAAAAGGAGAGGGAAAGAAAAGAGGAGGAGAGAGGAGAGGAGAGGAGAGGGTGATGGTAGAGAAAGGGATAATATTAGAGGGCCGTTGAGCATTTTTTTGTTGCAAAGAAAAAGAAAGATAGGGCGGTGGAGGGGAGATAAATGGCACCGGCATGGGGGGAGAGAGAGCAAGTAAGAGAGATAAAGAGGAGGGGGAAAAAAAGAGAGATAGGAGGAGGGAGGAGGGAGGAGGGAGGGGAGCCGAGGTCGTTTGAGGATATCGCCTCCGAAAAATTGACTGCGGCACCGCCATCGTCCGCGGTTACATCACAGCTGAGCTCAAACTCGGGATGAACCTCTCTCTCTCTCTCTCTCTCTCTCTCTCTCTCTCTACGTCCTCTTTGTCTCTGCCTCTCTCGCCCCATCTCTAAGCACCCCCTATGCCAACCTTCAAGTTCTTCAAATGCACTGTATTCGCAATTAAGCGGGAAACAGGCCGAGTCAGCGAGATGGGATATATATATATATAATGGTTTTTAATGGGACACATTGCGTCGGACGGGACGGGACGGGACTGCGAGCCGTCTCCCCCCCCCCCCCCCCCCTTGTAGGCTTTTGCTCCTTTCTTTTTTTTAATGCTGCAGTCATTAGCGGCAGCATGGTTGTAATCATCCTCATTAGGGCTCTCTTACACGTTGTAAACAAGTCGCCGCGCTCATTTTGAAAGGCGGCGTCTTCCACGGCTGTTGTTAGAAATCAATTAGCATCGCTGGAATTACTAAAAAATCATAGACTGGCACCTCTAGTCTCAAATCGACAGTTCAATGTGCCGTTCCTGTGGCTTTGAACTGCGTCGCGGCGTTAACGGCGTTTTGTTAATTCAAAGCCATTCACGAGCCCGCTCCTCTAACCTCCAGGCTAACCCCGTCTCTACCTGCGTCTGTTGTCAAAAAAGTCAAGTGTTTGCATGAATGTCCTTTAGTAAATTCCCCTCGAAGCGCCATTTATCGACGAAGGTTCGCTCTCTATAGACGAAGCAGCAGAGGAGGCCCGACTCTGACTCGGCCTTTCAATGGGAAAGCCGTAATTAACAGCAATCCGTCCCAGCAGGTTTTAAATGAGACCGGAGACTACGGCGGTAAAAAAAAAAGCACTCCCAGGTTTGAGCCTATAGCTGGAGGACGAGAGAGAGAGAGAGAGAGAGAGGCATTTGTTTTTCAGTTTTTCCGCCTCGGTGCCCAGGATAAGCCCGATGCACATTTAAAGAAATGCAGAAATGAAATTGGTGAAATGAGAATTGGACCGCCTGTACGCATCTGTGTTTCAATAACAGAGCATGGCGAGCACGGGAGGAATCGGTTGGAACAGAAACGATGAAGAAGATGGTGGCATAAAACCTGCCTGTTTTATACTCACATATGAGCCATGTAGTTAAAGGAATATTTCACCCAAATATGAAAATTCTGTCCTCATCTACTCACCCTCATGCCAAATGAAACACAGGTGAAATTTGTCAGTCCATATAACACACAGGGAGGTTGCCAGCACAACTTGGTAGCAGCCTTCTCCAAAACAACTGAAGTCAATGGGGACCTGTTCTTTAGAGTTGGACAAACTTCACCTGTGTTTCAACTGGCATGAGGGGGAGTAGATGATGACAGAATTTTCATTTTTGGGTGAACTACTCCTTTAATGGAATTCACAGAGCAGGTCGGGGTCGGCGGTAACGTAACATTCAGTGTTTCGACTCGATTGTTCTTCACAGTGCGGGGCACTCGCACTCTCAGCATCGTCATACCGCCCCATTAAATTCTGCCAGGTCATGATCCCGAGTACCAAAGCGATGACCTCAGCAGAGCCAACAGCATGTTCCTTTCAGTCGGCTCGGTCTTAATCTTGGAGATAACATAGTATTAGGAGATATTAACCCGCCTCATCCCTACCTCTCCTCAGGAGCTGCTGGAACTGTCCTGCCACCAGACTGACACCTAGACCCCATGACCCTGGCTGCAAACTGTAAGTACTGATGCCTGATCTGTGGTCGCTACACGCAAGGGCGCAGGAAGGAGTTTGGGATCGGGGAGGACGAACATCAGCAGGGGGTGGTGGTGGGGGGTCGCGTTGCATAATTAATTTTGATCGAATCATAAAATGACCTCCTCCTATATAAGATGAACTCTGTAAATGTAATTCTGTCTTGGCTCCAAGCTATTACATTGTGACCTGGATAAATGAAGACACCAATAAAGCATGAGGTTATATAGCTATCGTGAACAAGAACTCAGTTCCATTACAGATGCATTAAGTAGGATTTTTTACTGCTCCATAGCACAAAATGACCTTTATATATACAGTATATACTGTATATATATCTCTTGGGGGTTGATAGGGTTATTGATGAATACCAGTAACTCAACAATTACTTGGCCAGGTGCTGAGATTTCTGTTTTACACAAAAACTCCCCCCCCCTCCACTAACCTACTTGCATTCTCAATGGAAGACGGTGCTACTAGCGAGCAAACAGCGTTGATTTCAACCCAACAGAGCTAATGGCAAAGGATTATTACAGTGTTTCGCATTTTGTATTCCTCACTTGACGTTCCTGTTGGATGTCTGCTCTAATTAGCTGTAGCTTACTCCTCCCCAATTGTTAAAATCCTACTATAAAATGAGGAAAACCCTGTCTGTCTGCATCCATTTTGCTCCTCCATGGGTTGGCCAATCAATCTGAAACTGCACATGGGCATTGAGCATTGGCATAGGCAGGGAATGACGAAGCAGATTTTTCCATTTTCCCAAATTTACCCTGTTTATGCGCATTTTTGCAAGTCTGCGCAGAGTTGTGGCGCACACATCCCCGGGTATGGACTAGTGTGACTGAAAGGATAAATTCGGTGCTTTTGGACCTACAGTATATATAATTTGTCAGTTACATAGCTGTAGTTTTTGGACCCGCAGACAATATTGGCAGCTGTAACGGTTTGTTAAAAAATATCTCCAAAAAAGCCAGTCCGTGAAAGCGATATGGCGACCAACCGGCGTATTTCTATCCACGGTGGATCGTCTTCTACCAAACTCTACTGTTTACAATCTGACCTGACCGTCCAAAACTAGATCACTCCGCCAGTAATGCACTTTCACCCCACAGCAGAGAAAAATAGTTTTGTGATTTCCTGATTAGTGAAAGTGTGCATAATGGCGGAATTGTGTCATGTTTACTCTCAACTTCCCGAGCCTACAAACGGCTTTTTTGGAGATATTTTGACAAACCCCATGTGGACATGTGGCCGTTTCAACTGACAGCTGACTCAGGAGCCAATATTCTATGGGTCCAAGTAGTACAGGTATGTACGAGACAAATTATATATAGATCCAAAATCAAAAAAAATTATCCTTTAAATATTTGTGTCACCAGAAGTTGTACCAGAGACCTGTCAATTCCTACTGGTCACCAACAGAGGTTGATAAAAGTATTAAATTGTCTAATGCCTCTTTAACTAGGGAGACGAATGTTGATTGTTAGTTTACTGGAAGCCTATATTTCTCCTGTAGACATGGGTGTAGGGTAGTGCTAAAACCAAGTGTGGAGAAAGATGGACAATGCAGATGGTCTGGCAGTGGCACTTGCTTGAATCCTACTTACACTATTGCCTTGGCAGTACTTACTGTTTATAGCTAATGTTTAGCTTCATGCTATACTTAGAGTTTGTCTGCACTCCACTACAAAACACTCTTACACCTCTTTGCTTTTTTAACCCGCTCATTCTCGCTCCTTTATCCTCCGCTAGCATGCTACACCCATGTGAAAGGAAGTATGCAGTGCTCTTCCTTCGCATGCAGTTAAATCCATTGGTGGAAAGTAAAGTGCATTTACTCAAGTACTGAACTTAAGTACAATTTTGAGATACTTGTACTTTACTTGAGTATTTCCATTTGATGCTACTTTATACTTCCACTCCACTACATTTCAGAGGGAAATATTGTACTTTCTACTCCACTACATTTATTTGGCAGCTTTAGTTACTTTTCAGATAGAGATTTGACACAATGGATAATATAACAAGCTTTTAAAATACAACACATTGTTAAAGATGAAACCAGTGCTTTCCAACCTTTTTGGCTTTTGACGTCTTGCAGTGTGTAGTCGGGGTCACATCAGAACTTTGTTTTTTTCTTCTTTCCTCTCCCATTAATCATCTCACGACCCCTCAGATTTATCTGGTGACCCTTTGGAGGGGCCCGACCCCTAGGTTGGGAACCACTGGACTAAGCTAGCTAACTGTATATAAAGTAGTTCAAACTAGCTCCACCTCCAGCAGCTACAACAGTAACATGCTGCTTACACACTGATGCTTCAGTATTAATAATCTAATGATGTCATATATAATAAAATATCAGTCAGAGGGACCAAACCAATACTTTAACTACATTTTGCTGCTAATACTTATTTTCTTTTACTTAAGTAGGATTTTTCATGCAGGACTTTTACTTGTAATGGAGTATTTTTACATTGCTGTATTGGTACTTTTACTTAAGTAAAGGATACTTTTACTTAAGTAAAGGATCAGAGTACTTCTTCCACCACTGGTTAAATCTATTTCACAATAAAAGCCCCATTCAGGATCAACGTCCTCAGGATCCCAGAGGATGCTGGTTCAAATCCTGCGCGGAGAGATAGATTGCATGCAAATGGTTACCAGCGACATTTTGAGCAAGGTGTTAGAACCGAAAAGACGAGAGGTGAAAAAAGTAAAAGTGCGGTTTCTATGTCCTTTCTCTCTCTCTTTATGTCTCTGTCTCTCTGCAATGCAGCTGTTAGTGTTCTCTGGTCATCACCCTATAAATACAACAGCTGACTGACTGACCCTGCAGCAGCTGTCCCCTGTCCCATGGCACATGAACACATAATGTACACACACACACACACACATACACACAAGCATGCGCATAGATACACAAAAACACAAGTGTTTCATGTTGTTTGGTTCTGTATTCATCTTGTCAGGCATCTCCATTCTCATTTCACGTTTGCACTGCGTTCCTCTAATACAGTCTTCATATCAATCAGATGCTAACCTGTTTTTCCACTCATTCTCAATTCAATTAAAATGTATTTATTCACCATTCGAAATAATCATCGGATTATACCGGGGTGGTATAATTAGATAAAATCCCTTGCACACATGCTTATGACAGCTCAGTGCTTATCTCTTCGGGTTTGACCGATATGGGACACAGACATTTTTTGGATTGACCAATAGGTAAAATGATGTGGCAATATCTTTAAAAACACATGAGAAAGAAGCTTGGATCTGGTCGGTACTCATTGGGGAGCGGGGTTTTTTTTCACCGGTCATCTCCTGTGAGTTGTTGTTTTAAATTTGGCCATTTTCATGCCAGAATATTACAAAGAGTCAGTGTTTCACCCCAGAATGTTATTGTTGGCTGGACGGAAAAGCCTCTGAAACAGCATTTAGACCTGTGATTCTCAACCTTTTTCACATCCAGGACCACTAATTTAGTCCACATTAAAGCCACGGACCCCCATTTGATGAGATTTTGTCTCTCAGACCAAAATCTGAGAATATTTTTATTGTCAGATATGATTTTGTCCAGAATCCCATGATTATCTCTATTGTAGGTAGAGAGATAACAGAGAAACTATGATCAAACTAGTCATTCCTCTAAATTGTCTAATTGTGTTAACTTCTTGTAAATGAAATAATGGTGAGGTTTAATAATTCATACATTTTCTGTGGACCCCTGGGAACCCCCTCAAGGACCCCTGGTGGTTCCCGGGCCCCACGTTGAGAACCACTGCTTTAGATCATGTGGGATGCTAAAACTCAGCGTCCTGATCAAAATCTCTCATTAGAATCAGTTCAGGCTAAGGGCTTCCCATAGACAACCAGTGTAGTATTGATCAGTTATACAATAAATCAATCAAACTGCATCATATCCGTCATATCAGAGGTGGACCACACTGACTGGGTGATAACCAATATGACAAAAATTTTGAAATCCCTGAGAGGGAAAGAAAACGTTAGAAGGCCAAAGCCGTACCGCAATTTCCATATTCCATAATCCGCACTCGACAAGAGAGAGAAGAAGAAGAGCGACGGTGAGACAATGATGCGGATGTGGAGGGTCCCCCGGATTTTATCCTCCTCCATTCAGCGCCGCGGCAGCTGCACAGACATACGGAGAGGCATCATTACAGCGAAGGGGCGAGGGCCCGCGTTAATAGGCCCCCGGCGACGTGGGGGGGCCCTGCGACGGGGGTGGGGGGGGGGGGGTTCTTAGCGGGGGAAAAGTGAGGAGGAAGGGGCGGGGGAGGAGGACAAGACGAGGGAGCGGTATTTCAGACAGGAGAGAGAGAAAAAAGTGTGTGTCGAGTGTGTTTTTATGTGTGTTTTTCATGCCTCGTGAATGAAAAGGAACCCGTGAGCGAATGGAGGAACGCTTTCGCTGATTCGATGGCGAAAATGGCTCCCGGCAAATATCTGGACGTTGAGTAGGTGTCGATACGACCCCCGCTGAAATGAAATATCATTTTTTGGATACCAGTTCAAAACAATTTTAATAGGACTTTTTTTTTTACCATGCCATAGTATCGCGCTGTGAAAATGTCCTGCTCGTTTTGGGTCGGTGTCGGAACCCGGCCGCCTCCTGCACAATTCAATATTATCGTTTATCGTCTTTCAGTGGAATCATATCGTGATGATATGGAGATATTTTGATATCGTGACACACATTTCTGCTGTCTAAATTGATGATGGCAAGCAAATTTTACTTAAAAACTCTCATAAAATGAGGTATGGTAGGAATATTATTTGAAAATTTCAGTTTTGTTTGACATCACACCTAACATCACCATTCGGTTCAATGAGATGAACATTCATTTGATTATTTCACGTGATTTTGCATACATGAACCATATCCTGATATATTATTAAAACCTTTATTTAGACAGGTAATCTCATTGAGACACTGGGGTCTCATTCTCAAGAGAGACCTGGCAACAGCAGCAGCACAACACAAAGTTACAGACAGACAGGACATTCAATACAGAGACAAGATAAAAAACAATCATAAAAGTGATAAGTGCAAAAGTGCAAAAGTGCCAAATATATATATATACAGTACTGTGCAAAAGTCTTAGGCACCCTAGATTTTTTATATATATTTCTTAGAAGTCTTAGATGTTTATTTGTTTTCTGCATTAGTGTGTCTTTAGACTGCTGTTTATTGTAATTTTTTGAAATTCAGAAACTTTTCATTTCATTCGTTTTGAAAGCATCTTTGCTTTATGGATATCTTTGACATATGCCTAAGACTTTTGCACAGCACTGTATATATACATAGATATAGATGATTATCATGATATTGATTTCAACCATATCGCCCAGCCCTACAACCTGCCCCCTACTTCTACAGATTATCACCTCCACCTGTGCATCTTTTAGCAGAAAACAGCCTGAAGCCTTTTTCTAAGACAAAGCTCTGGAGTCCTCCATTCGTTTTTGAATTTGACTCATTTCTCATGGAGTGTGACAGCGTTTCATTTCACGCATCTGGCAGTCTGTGCGTGTGTGTGTGTGTGTGTGTGTGTGTGTGTGTGTGTGTTATCTGAGCCTTCAGCTTGACCTTCAAGAAAGTCATGCCGTGCCGACGCCTTTTTGTGAGAAGTGCGAAGACGCTCGCCTCTGCGGAGAAAAGGTGGAGCGGGGCGTGGCCCAAAAGGACGTTTTGGGATAAGGACGTGATGTGTGAGGGAAATATGCGAGGTCTTGTGTGTGTGTGTGTGTGTGTGTGTGTGTGTGTGTGTGTCTTCCATCCTGCTGCTCCCAGCCTTCTGAAGGTCATGCCATCCCCATGCCCAGCTTCATGGAGAGCTGCCCAGTGCTGATTGCCGCCACTGCTTGCTTTGCTTGCTGCACTGTGCGTCTGGCACATGGTTCCCCCCCCCCCCCCCCTTTACTGCAGGGCATTGATTAAGTGGCACAGCCGAGCCTCACCTGCTGCAACCGGCCAATACCGATACGGCGAGACCGCTCCGGCCGGCCAATGGCGAGGCGGGGGAGGAGAGGTCTGGAGAGGTCTGGAGACAGAGTGGGTTTTTTCCTCTGGTGATGGAGAAGAGAGAGAGATAGAGAGAGAGAGAGAGCAGAGGTAGAGATGGAGTGTGACGGGAGAGGGGCAGGAGGGATGGGGGGGGCGAAATGTAGAGAAAATGACAGAGAGAATGAAGGGGTAATGAAGCACGGTGAGATGGATGATGGAGGAAAGAGGGACAGCGGCGGTGAAGGAGGGAGGGAGATATTGAAAGAAAAAGAGAGAGGGGGAAGAGTGGGAGAGGGAGCGACGTAGGAGAGAAGCGGAGAGGGAGAGAAAAGAAAAAGAGAGCGTTTGAAATGCAGACGAGCAGACGAGAGTGCGGTCGTGATCGGGAGCGCACACACACACACGCGCACACACACACACACACACACACACGCACATAAATATTTGGAACTTTTTTCAGGGTGCTTTAATGAAGCTGTCAAGATGAAAAATGAGCTAGTCGAGTCTAATAACACGAGAAGTTAAGAAGCAAACTTTTCATGCAGAACGGCGGAGGGGAAGAGAATTCTGCGCCGAGATCTGAGAAATGGATGGTATTGTTTTAGGAGAAAGTGGAAATATGAAAAGGATTCATGGGTCGATTTTGCTGTGTAGAATACTGGGAACAATGGGTAACACTTTTACAATAAGGGTCACTAAGTTAAGGGTTAATTAACAGTTAACTAATGTGTCTGGTAATCATTTACTAATGGTGTT
>NW_027284657.1:0-10336 GCF_046629955.1 Centroberyx affinis | reverse complement strand
TTTACTTTTTAGCAAACAGACACACTGTAGCTCCATAAAACCTTCAACACCTTGAACACACCGTAAGAGCTACGAAAGGAGATAAAAAATAAAGATATTACAATCCTTTTACATTCTGTTTATAGGCTTATTGCCTTACAATATTCAACAAAACTAAAATCATGTGTTATTAACCTCTGACTGAGTGCTATATGTAAGCATATTTAACTTAAAATGAAATATGTAAACTGTCATTTTTATGTCACATATGCAGATTTAACCTTATATACTGCAGATACTGCAAAACACACAAATGCTGCATTTCTTTATACTAGCAAACAAACTTTACCGGGATAAATACCCTTTAAGACCGACAGCATTGCCTTGAATTGAGCTAATATATCAGCCTTACTAGCCTAACACACTAGCATAAAACTCAGCAAAACTACAAAAAAAGCACCACAACATGACTAAACATTAAACACCACATGAAACGAAATGATGACAAACCTTGTGCCCTTATCAGCCAGGTGCTAAACAAACAAAATAGCCAGCATTTTTTGGCGTTAGGCAGACACACTTATGCCATGCGCACACACTGGACGATCAAGGTACTGTTGTATACAGATTTTTCGCTTTCCGGAAAGACTCCTTCAAAATAAAAGCCCCAACCTTAATATCTAAAATACCGGCCCAAATAATAACATAACCTTAAGAAAATGCTTATAAGAGGAATAAACAAAAAAAAAAAACACCAATAAATTCTTTAAGTATGCTGTGCCATGCTAAAGGTCATTTACAATGAAAGATCAAACTTCTGTTTCATGCTAGTAATTACTATGATAAATCGGTAAGATATCTTTCTATTTATTATATTTCTATATCTCAAATCATTTAATTCCACACAACTAGTCGCATCTAGCGCATAAACAGCGTAAATTTGTGAAAATGGAAAAATCAGCTTCGTCAGTCCCTGCCTATGCCAATGCTCAATGCCCATGTGCAGTTTCAGACTGATTGGCCAACCCATTGAGGAGCAAAACGGATGCAGACGGACAGTTTTCCTCACTTTATAGGAGGAAGACTTGATGTCTAATCGGTATTTATGCACCAAAGGGATTAAGATGCTAGATTCTGATTCATGAACTAAACTGAAAATCAGGTCCCACCGAGATTTGAACTCGGATCGCTGGATTCAGAGTCCCGAGTGCTAACCATTACACCATGGAACCACATTAGACTGAACATGTGTGGCAATTCTTTCATGCAATGTCATCAGGCCAGGGAGTTGGTGGGTGTATTTATTGTTTGTATATTTGGGTAGTCTGTAGCACATTTTAATGGCAAGATTTTGGACAGCCTGAAGTTTTGTGAGTTGTGCTCTCCCTACGTTGCACCAGGCAGGCACTGCATATTCAAACAGCGGTCTGATGTAAGACTGGTACACACGCACAGCGGTTTCAGGATTCGCTCCTCCTTGTTTTCTGCAGAGCACTTTCAGATGATTGAGTCTCCGTCTCGCCTCTTTCTCAATTGCCGCTATGTGTGCCGTCCACTGCATGTTCTGTTGAAAGGTCACACCTAAGAATTTTGCTGTGGGGGTGGCCTGAAGAGTTTCTCCATATAGTTTGAGATCTATCGGCTTATTTTTGCGTGGGTGTTTAGAGAATAGTACACATTGCGTTTTTGAGGGGTTTAGTTTTACTCTCCACATATTTGCCCAGGCTTCCATCTCAGTGATGCATCTCTGTAATTTTTTTTCCAGCATATTGAACATGTTTTGATGAGGCCCAGTAACAAAGGTCATCAGCGAATTGGGAGACTTGTCCCTCTCCTCTGGGTGGGTAGTAGATGTCACTTATTGTTATGACCCTGGGTCATAATTTGTATTTGAGTGTATTTGTATTTCTGCTGGTCATAATTTGTATTTGATTGTATTTGTATTTGAGTGTATTTGTAGTTCTGCTGTTCTCCCTCCCTGCCTGCGGGTGGCGGTGTTCACCCTGTTTGTGTGTTTTCCCCAGTCTGTTGAGTTGCAGGTGGCGGCTGGTGATTGGACGAGAGACTAATGGCGCCTACTTTAAAAGGGGCGTCTGTCCGATGCCGGTCACTCCTTCTTCTTCCTGGCTCCCAACCAGACCGTGCAGTGCTGTAGTGAACCAAATGAACGCCGTATTGACCTAGTGCTGTAGATTGATTCTCTGTTGTACATAATGTAAATAACTTCTAAAAGAGCAGTCGTAGCTGTAGGGGTGGGAAGCCTTTTTCTTTGTTTTTCTTTTCTCCTGTTTATGTTAGGGAGGCAGGTAAGTGTAACCGGTGAATTTCTGCGTTGTGTTGTAGGTGAGTGAGGGACCCAAAACCAGGATGTCTTTGGACCTGACGTCCGTTTATTCTCTCCCATAGGGGAACACAGCAAAAGGGGAGAGGAGAAGGGGGGACAGGAAGTTTATGGGGCTAGGAGAAGGAGGGGTGCAGGAGGTGGGGCTCTTACTGTACATACTGTAGCATGACAGCAGAAGTGGAGGTAAAAGAAAACTGTCAGGTATACAAATAGGTTTAGTGTAATTATACATATGTAAAAACAACTCTGTTACATAAGCTGCTTGTATTTTTCTTTGTTTTCTTTTGCTGGTTAGGTAAGTTAGTGGTTATAATTTTTGATTGTTGTGTTATTTTGGCTGTGCTCCCCCGACGCTTTTTCGCTGCCGTGATAAATAAATCACTTTTGTTTGGACTGCACCTGCTGTGGCACTGGTCATCCTTGGGAGTGGGGAAGGAGGGGAGGCTGATAGGCCTGTAACTGACAGGCAGGTGGGGATCTTTGTGTGGTTTGGGGACCATAGACACTAAGGCTGATTTCCAAGGCTTTGGGAAATAACCAACATGGAGGCAAAGGGTATAGAGGTCTGCAAGTACAGCCAGGAACTCTGGATGCTTCTTTGATAAGCCGATTGTCCACTGTATCTTCACCAGGGGCTTTCACTTTGAGCTTCTTAAAATGCTCCTGGAGTTCAGTTATTGTGACCACTTTGATTAGAGGATGATTGATTTCTGTATTTCCTAGGGGTAGATGGGTAGGCAGACAAACCTGTCGCTCTACTATTTCCTTCCACTCTGGATCCAACAAGGGGTCATCTGGACATGAATGTACATTTTGCGGGTGCTCTTTAAAAACATGTGCTTTTTCCTTTTTCTTCCTCGATCATTTGGCCATTATGTCTTAACACTGTAATTCTTGAGTGTTTTTTCTTTCCATTAAGCTGATGGATTTTCTGCCAAAATGTTTTAGGATTTGGGTCATTGTTTAAGTCTGTATAAAACCTGTTCCATATTTTTTCTCGTTCCTTCCTGATTGATTTCCGTATTTGTGTTTGTAGTTGGTTGACTTTTTGTTTGATCTCTGGAGACCTTGTTTTCATAAATTCTCCTCTTACCAAACTTCAGAAAGCTTCAGTGTTTAAATCTTCTTTGCGGACGTAAATGAAGAAGGAAAGAGCGCGCTTTGCTTGGCGGCGCCAAACTCTGCAGGCCTTCCCCATTTTGTTTCAACGGAACTTCAGCTGTGTAAAGTTAGCAGAAGCTCGGCCATCGCATTTCCGGTTAGGCCAGTTTGCCTTCAAAATAAAAGTACTAAAACGCACACAAGTTTTTTTTTTTCTGACTTATTATAATTTCTAAATATGCCTGAATCATAATGCTTAATGTTTTCAACAGTTACATGGAAGAAGTTGTAGCTGAGTCATGAGGGCAAAGTGACATTTTTCACACTTGAAAAAAGATAAATTAAACATGATCAAAATCATATGAAAATACTCAGAATGATTCCATTAAATATTAAGTCAGACTGGATATATGGCATCTTAAATAAAACTTTCTCTGAAAAAATTCTGCACCAGTGACATGCCATGCGGTGGCCTCGTTCTTGACGGCCCGAAGGTTCACATCATGCAAGGCCTCGAGGTGCTTTCCCTTGCACGTCTTGCATAAGACTCTCAACCTACACTGGGCGGCCTGGTGGCGCCATCCACAGCGCCAGCAGCGGTTGTTAGACTTCACCCATGTGGTTTTCTGCTCCTTGGTTAGTTGCTTGAAATTCAAGCACTGGTCCAGGAAGTGCTGTGTGTTGCTGCAGTAGGGGCAATAGGCTTTTGGCTTATCCGGGGCCTCTTGGGGGGCTGGGACTTCCACCGGGCGTTCCTGTGGGGCTGTGTCGTGGGCGGAACCATGCAGCACAGTCGTGCTCTTCCTTGCGGCTCTCTTGTTCTTGTCGCCCTCCTTCTTCGGCCTGCTTCTCCCTCTTTGGACATCCTCCATCTTGTCAAGCCTGTCTCCGCCCTCCTGGATTATCAGCTCATACTCCAGCCACTCCGCGAAGTCCATCAGTGACGGGACTCCATCCCTCCGAGAGTAGAGGTAGCGGCGGAAGGTGGTGCGGAGATCCTGGGGCAGCTTCTTTATTAGCCTGGCCACGTGGGACCCGCACTGCAGCTCTATGCGCCCGTCTTCGCCCAGTTGCTCCAACATTCCGACTAGCGCTCGAACTCTCAGAGCAAACCTCCTGAACCCCGCGGTGTCACCTGCTCGAATGGTGGGCTCCTCCATCAGCTCTGCGATCCGCTGTAGTGAGAGCTGGTGGGGCTGACCGTAGTGTTTGATCAATGAGGCCATGGTGTCTGAGTAGGGGTACAGGGAGTTGCTGTACGAGTCAGCTATCAGGATGGCCTCTTCGAACTTGAGGTGGTCACAAAGCAGTTGGTACTTGAACCACTCCGTTGCATCGGCAGGGAGAATATTGTCAAGTGCGAGCCTCAGTTTGGCGAACTCCCTTGGATCGTCCCGCGTGAACTTGGGGATCGACGGCGTTGGGCCCCTGTACGTCCTCTCGTTGCTACTTGGCAGTGGCACCGGTGCAGTTAACCCTCGTCGTGGGAGGAAGCGGTCAGCTTCTGCACTGAGCCTGCCTCGTAGGTGTTGGGGAGGTATAATTGACCGTGACACGCTTTCATATTGCTCGGCGTCTGATAGCATGGATGGGGCTGACGACAGGCGTGCTTCCAGCTGCTGCAGACGTTCTCTGAGTTCCTCCACAAGACCAGCGGGCTGTACTGGTGGTGCAGGCTGCACCCTTGGGGGCTCTTGGACGTCACCGGGGAAGGCTACTGGTGGGGGGGGCAGAGGCCAGTTGTCATCTGGCATATCTCGGTCCCGTGCTGCAGGCAGGCGGCGTGGATGACGCGGCAGAGCGGGCTGCAAGGGGGGTGGCGGTGGCATGGCGTCCTCTTCTCTGTGGTCGAGGTGACTCTCTTGTGGATGCTGCAACCATGCAGAGTGTAAGCTGAGCGGTGCTGCCGTGGCGCCACTTCTGTGCATCTGACGCCTCATGTCCATCACCGTCAGCTGCAACCTCCTGTTATCCTCTTGTAGCTGCTGCAGCACATCCATCACCGCAGGTTGCTCCTGGTATGGCCGTGGCGTGCTCGCGTACACAGATGCTGTGGCTCCGATATGACTGGGGGGCGTCTCTATGAACTCAACTGAGTGGCGAGTATGCTGCAGTGGGCGCTGGGTGAGGGGCGTCATCTCGGCGAATCCCTCAGTCCCTCTGCTCCAGTCAGTCTCCTCCCTCACAGCGGGGGCCCGTGCATTGTAGCTTACAGCCTGCGGTAGGATGTACCCTTCATGGTCATCCATCCATCCTGGTTGGCGCACTTGTCTGCGCGGGCGTGCATCTTCACTTGGGGGAACATAAGCCATCATCACTCCGTAATTATCTTATCCGGCTCGAAGGACCATTTGTTGTGGAGGCTCAATACTTGCAGGCTGGCTTCTCGTAGTTATAATCGCAAAGTGTGCATCTGTGAGAATGCACTGTGGTCCCCCAAGACTTGATGGAAATAATGGTTCCTGAGACAGTTGATCTATTTACTGCACTTTAATACAGTATGAACATCTTACATGTGTGTGTGTGTGTGTGGTTCTGAAAGATGAAACAATACAAAATAGCCATTAATAACGGCTCACTCATAGTAAATGCAGTAGCATTCAATAGCCACAAATATCCAATAGCCTACGGCCTGGCTACAACCCACAAACTAACAGCTAGCATTAGACTACAGTTTCCCAGTGGGCTAATATAACCTAGGAGTTTGCTAGGAACGTAGATAATCATTCAGAAACTGTATGCATCATTGGCAACATTATACATAACTTACCAATGGTAAGAAACTGCCAGAAACATAAACATAAACATAAAAGGGCCGTTTGGTGCCGCTCGCGGCGATAAATGTCCTTCATTACTACTCATACACGCTGTAACAGTAAATATAACATAACCAGGCGATGACAATGTATCCTGTAGTAAACAGTACAACTTACATTTCTCTGGACGCACACACGGGAATGCAAGCGGTGGGTCAACTGTGAAATTAAGTAGCAACTTAGCTAAACAGACAAGAAAGTGAAAGGGCTGTATCATGCCTTCTTATTTGCTCCAGTAAACTGATAAGACTCTGCTCGGCCGAGTCCGCGGCAGCGCCCCCAAGTGGCTGGGCCCCGGAACTACCTGTCTACTATATAACCTTTAGAACACTGTCTCTAATGAATCACTTTCTAACAGCAGAAATTATTACTTCAACATGGTGACAAATTATTATTTTTAAACAGATTTCTCCCCATAATATCTCAACACTACACAACTTTGTTCAACAACTTTTCAACACAAATACCACTTGAATATATATGTGTTTAACTTCACTACATTAGATTAGAATGTTAATGTAATTATTGGTTGGAGGGCTTTTACCCCACAAACAACAAATCTGACAAAGTTGCCTCACACAATTATTCAGCGTGCAGTTCAAAGTTTATGGCCTGAAATTGTATGTTAAAAAGGCTTGAATTAGTATATGATAAACCCTCAAACATATTTACTAACATGCAGACACAAGAATCATGACATTTCCAGCTGCTGAAATGGAACTGAAGAGGAAGTGGAGACCGGGGTTTGATTCCCCAACGGGGAGGAGTCTTTTTTTTCTCTGAGAGCTTTATGGAGGTTGCCTGGGTCCAGATCTTTGAATCCGCCCACTCCACCGAGGAGTGTAACGAGTTGACAATTCTGTTTGATATCAGGAAATTATGGAGGCAGAGAGGAATCTGAACTCAGGACTGATGGAGACACTGAGGAAGATTCAGTTGGAAGGAAGGAGCATATTAATGGATCGATGTCTTGAGTCCACCTCAAGAAATCCCTCATTAAAATTAGAGCCATAGTTAATTGCAGAACGGTAAAGCTACAGTAGCTGAACTGGTAAGTCAACCAATAGTGAAGCTGTTAGAAGGCAAAGCCTAATGCGACATACAACAAATGGTTCTTCGGAATACAAACAAAATGTTTTCTGGACTGTGAAACAACAGCTTGAACAATGACAGATAATGTGGCTCTTAAGGCCACGTTGTCAGGCCACCACAACACAAACTGACCCTGCTATCTTTGCTGGAGCTTGTCGTGCTTTCACATGACATTCTGTTTGGAGGGACTGTAAAGGACTGTATAGGTTGGTTGCTGTAGTGAATAGCTGGGGTTAGCTGGCCCCCCGGGTGTCGGCCAGGACACAAGACACAGAGACTGGACCTTCAGGTTACTGTGCTTTATTCTTGGGCACGATAGGCATGGGCATTTGGGACTGGCTGTTTATGTGTGTGTGTGGTTCTATAAACACAGAAAACAGATGCATGACGTTAGTCAAGGCTCAAAGTACAATAAACAATATAAGTAGCCTATGCACCAACATGGCTTACATGCATTAACATAAAGCAGCAAATGTATAAAACTTATAAACATCATAATCAATCTTCAGAATATATATAAAGTGACCATTGTATAAGACGGTATTAACAATGTACTTTAAACGTATAGTGGCATATCACCCATACAGAGCAAACTACCATAACTTAGAACCTGCACTAAGGTCATCAGGCCCTTCAGTGTAGCTGAAGCCACATTACACAGTTTCGATGCGCCCTCTAGCGGCATAACAGTGTACCGCATTTAACGTTCTGGCACCACTTAACAGGTGGAACAATTAAATAATAATAAAAACTGCTCTGTAGTAATTAGCACACAACGACTAGCCTAGTTGCATTATATGTAGAAATCACTACAAAATGCCTACACATTATTCCATAGCATGAATAATAATATAAATATCACAACTGAAATTATAGTGTTTTCATATGCTGTTGCCAACAATAAACTAAACTTACATACAAATATTAAACATTACTATTGGGCAGTCAATAGTTGCACTGGAATTCAGTATGAACAACATACACTCCATATGGCTCTGTACTGGGCTTTAAAGGACTCAATTAAACATCAAAGGCAGGCTCCGACAACTGCCGCTCGGAAATATGTACAAGGAATAAGTAAACAGTTTAGCTGTAAACATATAAGACACATAATACCTGAGTATTCCGAACCGGCTAAAACACCGAAGTGAGGGAAAGGGCTTATGCCTTTTCAGTCATTAATCAAGTTTGCATTCACCTAGCCAGAAAATTAATCTCTCACTGGAAGTGACCCGCCCTCACCTTCAGCATCAGTGTGTTTACCGACAATGATGAACATGGAAGAAGTAAATCAGCTCTTTCATGAAGCCTAGGCTAATGTGTGGGCCATGAATGGGCCTTCATGTTAATGGTCTTTTTTGCAGAAATTATACAGGTGGGATACTCACTATACACCTGGCCCTAGATACTAGGGCCAGGTCAGGGTTAGGGTTAGGGTTAGTCAATCAAACTATAGTTGCCACCCAGACATTAGACTAGCTACTAAAAAAACAATAGATCTGATTTATGTTGTTTTTTTTTTTTTACTAGTAATACTAGAGACCTTCATGATTATATATATATATATATATATATATATATATATATATGTTAAAAAATGAAGCTATCATGACTATGAAAATGACCTTTCTTTGGGAGGTTTTGCCACTGCTGTGCCTTCAGATACAGCAGTGGTAGTACCGCCAGGAAGAACAACATCATGTGACAGGAAAAAAGTTCGATTGTTTTTTTTTTTGTATCATTATTATTTTTATTTGTTTTCTTGCGGGATATCACAATAATAAAAAAAAAAAAAAAAACATTTAAAGCATGAAAAAAAAATGATACATTATTATTTATCAAGTACAGTAACTACAGTTGCCAGTAGGCTTACAACTTTGAATCTGCATATTCAACTGAACCTGCTTTGATTCTATTTTATTCAGAGAGTTAGTTGGCTGTCCAGATTCAAAGCTCCTATAGGAGGAAATAAAGTTGTTTCCGCCCGGTCTCGAACCGGGGACCTTTCGCGTGTTAGGCGAACGTGATAACCACTACACTACGGAAACTGCTCATTCACTTCAACGAAGCCGGGTATCTGTCCATGTCCAGACAGACCCGATCATATCATGTATGTGAGGTTTTGTTTTAGTATCTATAGATGTTTGATTTAAGAACATGGCAACTCTTTCTTTCTTTCTTAATTTCTTTCTTTCTTAAGTTCTTTCTTTATTTCCTTTCTTGAATGGTAGCACATTCTTGAATAAGACTTTTCAAGATAAAAAAATAAAAACATGTAAAATAAAATATCCCTCACAGAAAAACCACATGATGTACACATGTGGAAAAACATGTTATCACATGTAATCATGTTATCACAATTTATAACGTGGAGCACCGGAAAATGTTCCAGAACCACACATTCCTCATGTCCAAAGCACATATCGCCCATGTGACTCATTTCACTAATGTCACCAAGAACCATTTAAGAACCAGAACTATTCTGTCTGTAAATTAAATTAAACAGATGTTTGTAAAGACAGCAGATAATAGGCTACATTTTTAACACACTTTCTTATACCGCAGTTTTCAAACAATGGACACCTGAAACAAACACATGTATCTTGTCTGATTTGTGAGATAATTCCTAAATTGTCTTTTCTCTGTTCTAATTAAATTATTCAGCAAGAAACAGGTCAATCTGAGATCTTCATAAATACATAAATAATAGAAAAAAGACTCAGACAGAGCCTCCTGCCCCCCATAATTAGGCTCTGTTTAATATTATGAGCACTTGAGCAGTTTTTATGTTTTCTTTACAAAGTAGCCTATTGAACATTTATAATAAACTTCTAAGTCATTTGTGCACATGGAATATAAATTGGGCAGTTTCTGTTTTTTTATTTTTATTTTTCATTTACTGGCAGAAATAATTGTATATTTACAAGTTATCACAAACTCTAACAACATGTAATATTTTCTCTATATCTATTACAATTAGTTATTCGCTTACTCTATAGTCAGA
>NW_027284655.1:2500-5000 GCF_046629955.1 Centroberyx affinis | reverse complement strand
GTCCAGTAATGGGTATAGGGTAAGAGAGATCTCTGTGTGTAAGCACCCAAAGGCCTCTAACCACAGTCTCATCACCCACCAGGAGGTTATCCACATACCACACGTACAAACACACACACACACACACACACACACACACACACACACACACAGAGGTACTCAGTCAGAGAGTCAATCGGTCAGCAAGTTGGTAAGCCAGACAGTCAGTAAGCAAGTCATTCAGTCAATTAATTAGCTAGATTAGTAAGTTAGATAATCAGTCAGTCATTGAGAAAGTCAGTTAATAAGTTAATTAATCAGTCAGTCAGTGAGTCAGTCAATTAGTAAGCTAGTTGATCAGTCAGTCAGTAAGTCAGTCAGTTAGTAAGTTAATTAATCAGTCAGTCAGTCAATTAGTAAGCTAGTTGATCAGTCAGTCAGTAAGTCAGTCAGTCAGTTAGTTACTTGGCTAAATCAAAGTTGTTCCAGCATCGTGTCTCCTGTTCTACATACTGTGACAGATATGTAGGTTTGTTTTTTCATTCTGAAGCACCAGTTCCCATGATGACGCATTAAATCCATGAACCAGTGATTTCTGATACGTGAGCAACACAGATCGAACGGTTACTATGAAAATCAGTAATGTGTCAGATACAATATCTTCAGGATCTAAGAATAAATCCATAGCCTTAAACTAAAAATTCAGCTCCATCTCAGGGCAAAATGTTTTCCCTTCACCAACCAAAAAAAAACAAAAAACATTCATATTCAAATATTGACATTCATAAAAGGCTTGTGGCTATGTTTGATGACATGTTAATGAGTGAACAATAAACATTATGGCACTAATGTAGCACAATTAGGCCTACACAGCAATTTTCCTGGACATGATGAAATTTTCAAATTAATGTGCCTGTAGAACAACAGATTTCACTAATGGCCGCCCTCTTCATTCCCCTGCACTTTAGCCATCCGATTTAAACGGCCTTCAGGAAAATAACGGGGCAGTTTATGTCTGATGTACATGCTTGGTGTAATAGTTCCCATTATTTACTGCAAAAACCTGTAGCCTTTTTAATAGCTGAATATGAAGAAAGAATTTACAGATAAATGCAATACCTAGAGGAATGACCTAAAGTGATATACAGTATTTTGATTTCAAGAGTCCTTAACCGCCTGATTTTTTTATTGAGCAATTTAAAAGTGTTTCCCCAAATGAAGTGAACACAGAAGAGTGAAGCGTATTTGTATTCTGGCAAGGAATTTATCAACCAGAACTATTTTTGTTGCACAGGTTCAGGGGACTATCAAAATTTGTGTAGGGACAATTGTTAATAACATCAAATTATTAATTAGTATAAAATTAAACACCTCGACCCTGCCAAGTCAATTTAGTGGGGTGGGATGGCACTTTGAATATAATATACTTTTGAGAAAACCCATATTTTATGTAAAGTCTTTCTAAACATTGTCTGTTTCTGACTGTAGTTTTTGACATCGAGCGCCCCTTTAGAGCAAACGAGGCGTCATGATGGACCGTCTTAGATAGGAACAGATGGGAAAAGGTGTGTGTGTGTGTGTGTGTGTGTGTGTGTGTGTGTGTGAGGCCATCATGTCTGTGTTTGTAGCTTTTAGGGTAACGTGATCCCTGCCTAAGGGTGTGGGGAGGGAGAGCAGGCGGCTGGGGGGGGTGAGGAGGAGGGAGACAGGAGCAGGAAGGGAGGGAAGGGAGGAGGGAGGAGGAGAGGGGGAGGAGGAGAGAAAACAGCTAGAGGAAAAAGGGGGGAACACATCACACACATCACACATCTGCCAGGACCAGATCGAGCCCTGTGGCAGTTTTCTCCAATATTCACTTTCCCATTTCCCCTAATAGAAGGAGAGCAAGAGAAATGGAGAAAAAGAAATGCAAGAGAGAAAGACAAAAACTTTTCCCCTCAGCTGTCTACCTCCTCCTCTTTACCAGTGGTGGAAAAAGTACTCAAATCCTTCACTTAAGTAAAAGTAGCAATACCATAATGGAAAAATACCCTAAGTAGCCCTAACCCAAAGTAAAAGTATAGAAGTATTAGCAGAAAAATCTACTTAAGTATCAAAAGTAAAAGTAAAAGTAAACAGAAGTATAGGTCTAACTACTCCATATATTGTTAGGGAGTTTAAACTCTAACAATGCAACATATTTTATGAGCTTATCGTATGTTTTGCATGTAAAACCTTATTCTGCAAAATAACTAGTAACTCCAGCCGTCAGATAAATGTAGTGGAGTAAAAAGTACACTGTCTCCCTCTGAAATGTAGTGGAGGAAAAGTATAAAGTCTCACAAAACGGAAATAAAATGGCAGTACCTCAAAATTGTACTTGAGTAAATGTTCTTAGTTACATTCCACCTCTGCTCTTTACTGAGTGGAATATTTGTGAGATCTGTTCCCAGCGCTGTGGCTTTGACCCTTCGCTTTCCTCACTACTGGTCGCTTGTAATGCCGGAGGTCAAGGAATTTACTACTGCTACAATCTGGAAAA